>NW_022987524.1:4385639-4633139 GCF_902827165.1 Trematomus bernacchii | reverse complement strand
GCTGCACTGAGACACTCTCATCACTCTTTGTCCTTCTCTCCTCTCTGTCACTGTCCTCTCTCCTTCTATCCATCTCTCTGTCCGTCAGCGGGTCCTGAGCAGCACGCAGTAAAGACTCTGTGAGGTTGTAGAGCCGCTCACAGAGATCGTCCTACTCAGGCAATGCAGAAGTATATCTGAACCCAGTGTTCAGCCCCCCCCCCAGCCCAGAGTCTGGCCCGGTGCCACAGGGTCCATCAGGCGATGAGGAGGGCCAAGGGGCTCATCTCTTTCTAGACTTTCTCTTCTCAACCTTGTGTCTTCATGTATTGGGGGTCCTCCGGTGCCCCCGCCCTCTGTCGACCTCCCCGCACCTGCTGCCACCACGGCCGGCCACCCCAGTCGCTTCGTTGCCATGCCGACAGAGACACTGGCTCCAGCCCTGCCAGATAGCAAGGCCGCTGGCCCCGCAACGCCCTTCAGTTCCACCGTACCCCTCCGCATCCTCAATAAGGGCCCGGACTACTTCAGGAGACAGGTATGTGTGTGTGTGTGTGTGTGTGTGTGTGTGTGTGTGTGTGTGTGTGTGTGTGTGTGTGTGTGTGTGTGTGTGTGTGTGTGTGTGTGTGTGTGTGTGTGTGTGTGTGTGTGTGTGTGTGTGTGTGTGTGTGTGTGTGTGTGTGTGTGTGTGTGTGTGTGTGTGTGTGTGTGTGTGTGTGTGTGTGTGTGTGTGTGTGTGTGTGTGTCATTTCACAAATGTCCTCCGGTAGTGACCCGGAAGTGGATTTCAGCGTGCCATGTTGAAGGACATCTAATTTCTCTAAATGCACTTCGAGGATCGAACATCGAGGAGGCTCTCTGGAGGAGCTATAATTGAGGATACACTGATGGGTCCTCTAGTCCTTACTGCATTTGAATTAATGTCTCTGAATGCCTCAAATGAAACAAAATATATATAATGTCCGGGTCCTAGCATCTCATAGATATTGGCCCCTTGGTAGTGTTATTGGGCACGTCTAGGGTTTAAAAACCTATATGTATACAAAATACAGGGTGCGTACGGGTGCTGGAAATCCTTGAAAATGCTTGAAATTGTACGAGGTGTTTTCAAGGTTTGAAAAGTGCTTGAATTTTGGGAATGGTGCTTGAATTTGGGAGAAAGTGCTTGAAATTGTAAATGCTTTACTTCGCTTTTTAGATTAAAAGAAAATAAAGAAGTCGGAGCGCGCTTAATTGCTTCGCTTTTACATAAAACAGCTCCGCTCCGACCTTCCCGCGCTATGCGCGTGACCGGCAAGTGTTTTTGTTACGTGTGTGACCTGGGCATTCTGATGAGAGTGATAGATGACAGTATGCCAGGAGGTTGCCGTTTCAACGAGCGTTGGCTAGCAGAAGACAAATACAAGCCATGGCTAAGACGAGGGTCAAGCGAAGCCCAAGAGTAGCCTCCTGCAAAGTGTGCAACAATAACGATGCGAGAGTCTGCGCTGACGAGCCACACACCACACGAAAGGTACGCCAGAGTAGAGCATTTTAGATTAGGCTATCGTTGCATGTAAAATACATGACACTTTTCTCTGTGCGCGGCAAAACAAGCTCGCCAAAATGGCTTCACTAGTCTGGCAGTATTTTAAGTGTCCGAAAATGACAATAAAATAGCGGTATGCAACGTGTGTGTGAAGCAGAAATCCTGCAGCTCCACCCGCTGTGACGGACTGGTGAGCGGAGCAGAACACACATTAAGAGTTAGACCTAACACACTTAGCTATTTTATCTACCTCTGGAACAAGCTAAACTAGTTATAAATATATTTATTCTTCACTGTCGGGTCGCTCATTACTGGATCAGTGAGCTGCAGGAGATACTGACGGGCTGTCAGGAGAGAGAGAGAGGGAGAGAGGAAAAGAGAGCGGTATCGGCCGATACTGATTCCGGCGATCGGCCCCAAAATTGGCGATCGGAGCATCCCTAATAATTGTATATGATATGTTTTATAATGATTGATCATGAAAGTGTTATCAAAGCTGGTAAAGTTGCAGCTAGTTTGAATGACTTTGTATACTGCAGGGTAGCTTGTGAATTTACTCCAGGTGGAACTAAAGTCTGATTTAACACTTGATTATATTTCACATCATTCATCCACATCTGTAAAGTAACTAAAGGTATTAAATACATGTAGTGGAGTAAAAGTACACCATTTACCTCTGACTTGTGTTTACTGCCAACCTAAAAGTACCTCAAAAATAGTAATCAATAATATATTGAAAAGTTATTTGGCTGATTGTTTTATATTGGCTCAGCCAGGTTATATGGGATGCCCAGTCTACGTACAGATGGGTCACTCATTTTGAAATATTAAACTTAGTTTTCTTTTCTAACATTTTAAATTTTTCATCCTCATGTAGAATGCTATTATGAAACACACATTTGGTTGTTTATAGCATAAAGAACATCTGATTTAATGTGAGGTAGGGAAATAATCATTTGAGTATAAGTATGTGTATATAAATATGTAATTTACAACAGCTGTAAGATGCTTGAAAAGCTTGAAAATGCACCTTGAAAATGCTTGAAAAGTGCTTGAATTTGACTTTGGAAAAGGTGTAAGAACCCTGAAAATATTGCATGTGTGCATGTGGATAGTATGTAATTCGTAATCCCTGTAATGCTACTGTATGATGTCCTTTTGTTGTTCTGTATATGTTTTTAATGTTTCATGTGGAACCTACTTGAGCAGGTCTCCCTTGAAAAAGAGGTCGATGATCTCAATGGGATACAACCTGAATAAATAAAGGTTTGAAATGAAATGAAATGATATTGGAGAGTTATGCTCATTAACATATTATTTTTGTCTGTCTCAGGTGGACACTAACCCAAAGCGTCTCAGTGCTGTGGAGAGACTGGAAGCTGACAAGGCAAAGTATGTCAAGAGCCAGGAAGTTATCAACGCCAAGCAGGAGCCAATCAAACCACCTGTGCTGGCTAAGCCTCCCGTCGGTCACACCCTCCTGTCCAAAAGGGGCTCTGGGATTGGTGGAGGCGGAAATGGGGGCGGGATACCTTTCAAAGCATCCAATAACAACGCTAAGTCAGACACATGTGCAGGCAGCAGCAAACGAGAGAATTTAAACCTGGAGATCCTTAAAAATCTGCTAAACTCATCGTCATCTTCAGGAGCAACGTCCGAAGGACGAGGGGGCGGAGCTAAGAGTGCTGTGTTGATGAGGTCAGCAGGGGGAATGGCCAGAAGTTGGACACCATCAGGGTAATTTACTTCTTCAACATCAAACAAAGTTTACAAGATGTTTTTGTGTACGAGCACGTCTACGTAAAATGATCGACTCAAATGTCATAAATGTTCCTGGCTTTTTCATAAATGTTTGAACATATAAGAAGCCCTGTCATGGTAATATCTGTAGTTAGATGTGAAAGCTTCTGGCCCTGAGCCCCAAATACTGAAATCTAGATGACCCTTGATGTATTACTAAGTCAACTAGAGAATGCAATTCCTGAAGAAATTGCTAGTGGGAATGCTTTATGCTGAAAAGCTGACGCTAAACTGCTATGCTGAAATGTAATGTGTAAGAAGAAAGTGAAGAATTTAGATTGAAATGTTAAATGAACACTGGGGGCTTGAATGTGTGATGAGTGAAGAAAAGAAAGTAAAAAGGCTTGGAAAAGCAGCAGAATATTTGAACTGCAAACTTTTGAACTAACTTGATGGTGAATGATCTGTCGCCATGGCAACGGCATTTGATGACACCCCATAATACGCTTAGATGCGTTGATGGCTGCATCGTTACCAAACCTGTGAAGTTTTGGGCCGTTTGGAACATTTTCACTGAAGTTATGAGAAAACCGTGTTTCATGGCGAGCATTGTGTTGCCATGGCAACGGCATTTGAAGAAACCCCATAATTGACGTAGAGCTGTTGAGGGCTGGACCGGTGATATAGACGCGAAGTTTGGGGGACGATCGGACCGTTTCCATTGGACTTACAGCGACATCGTGCTTCATGGCGAGTGGTCTGTCGCCATGGCAACGGCATTTGATGACACCCCATAATACACTTAGATGCGTTGATGGCTGCATCGTTACCAAACCTGTGAAGTTTTGGGCCGTTTGAAGCATTTTCACTGAAGTTATGAGAAAACCGTGTTTCATGGCGAGCATTGTGTTGCCATGGCAACGGCATTTGAAGAAATCTCAAAACTGTCTCGTAGATGTCTTCACGGCTGGACTGTTAGCACACATGTGAATTTTGAGCACTTTTTGAACATTTTCATAGGAGTTAAAGGGACATCGTGTTTTATGGACGAGGGATGCGTTTCGGCATATGGTGAGATTTCAGATTTGGCGTAGAGCTGTTGAGGCATGGACCGGTGATATACAAGTGAAGATTGGGGGACAATTGGACCGTGTCCATTGGACTTTCAGCAACATCGTGTTTCATGGCGACGGCATTTGAGAGAGAGAGAGAGAGAGAGAGAGAGAATATGAACAGTTACGGCCCATCCACACAGCAGCGTTAAAAAAATCTTCCAACGCTTCTGCACATTCACTTTGAATGGGGTGATGTCACTTTGCCTCACTTTTCGCCGAACTGCATTGTGGGAAGCAAAGCGGAGATTTCCAGGCATCTCAGGCTTCAAAAGTTGAGCAATGTTCAACTTTTGAAGCTGAGGTGGAAGCATCAGCCAATCAAATCCCGTTTATGCAAATCTGACAGTACAAGCGCTAGCCAATGAAACCGCGTGCATGCTGGGAGAGACATTCCGCAGGTCATTTCCTCATATTCCAAAAAATGGAGGAGAAATTAATTATAGCGGTAGGGAATCACCCGGTGCTTTATGACCAGTCCCTATTTACCTACCGGGATACAAACCGGAGGAGCCAGGCATGGAGGGAGGTGGCAGAGACAGTGGTAGGTTTTCGCCTGTTTGGGGAGTTTATATCCAGTTTACTTCGGGCTTTTTTGCTTTGTATGTCGGGGGCGGGAGATTCATGTGATTGGTTGTTGCTCGCGAAAAATCCCCAAGCTTCAGATACGCCCACCTCCAAGATTTTTTTGACGCTGCTGTGTGGACCTACCGTTAGAACTGACTGCTGTCAGTTGGAGTGATGACATCATCGTGTTCCATTACACAGGTGTTTATAGTTGAGCTAACGAGCTCTGTAGAGATCAAAGGTTTGCATTGTTCTGAATGAGAGATAAACCTCTTACATGTGAACGTTTTGTGGAAGAACCATAACAGATATCTGTGAAATTTCAAAACGTGAAGCATGTCAAGGAAGTTGAGTATCTGAAGTGTAATTTTTGTGTACTTTCGGGTTAATAATGTGGCCTTTTTGGCAGTTCAACTAAAAGTGTGCGGCTGCTGCTGTGAGGAAATATCAGCCTGAAATTACAATGGGTTTTAATGGAGACATGTTGAACGTTTTTGTCACTTCATGCCCTCAAGAGGCATTTTGTTTAATTATTTTTGCTTAATTATTTGTCATTTTTCAAGCTACGAGATGTTTTCCTACGTTTGTCATGAAAAATTATGTCTCAGGAATGTAGGGTTTGGGAATTATGGCAGTTTTAAAAAAAGATATGAAGGCAAATTTCAAGATTTCCTACCCTCTAGCTGTGACATCACGCACTCTAGTTAATGTTAAAATCTGAAGAAAGCCTCTTTACCAAGGTCTGAACAATGTTTAATATCTCTAAAAGTGAGAATCAGATTTAAAAGTTGTGTTACACGAATAATGTCAGAAAGGTGTGTAACATTTTAAAGTTGGAATGAGGTTTCTGAGTGAAAGTATGAATGAACAGTTAGCAGTTGAAGTCGCATGAAGATTGTTCAAGTCTGAAGATTTTCTCCATTGACTTCAATGGTTAAAAATGTGATTAATTATGGGATGTATCTCTGGAATTATGAAAGTTATGAATAATCCAAATGATAGCCATCGATTCCCGACCGAGCTGAACGTTTTGATGTTTGAACGGAGTTTCTGCGATGTTGAATGCAGGAGGACAAGAGGTGCAAAATTCCGGCGGAATAATAATAATTTTGTCCGTAGAATAACATATAGTTGGATTGCTGTATCAGCATTCCCACTAAATAACATGGCTGAAACACATAGATGTGGAAGTATGGAAGGGGGTTATTGCAGGGATCTTACAAAGCTGTGAAGGCAGTGGCAGTGGTCAATGGGGGGACCTCTCCATATTAGATATCCAGGTTTCAATGCATTCTTTGATTTTGTAAAAGGGGGTATTTCTAAGCTTCCCTCTCTGTCTATAAGTAGCTTAGTGTGGATGTACACTACTTGAATCCAGCCTTCGTTTAGTATCCACACTTTACCTACCTGATGCTACAGCATTTCATGTATTTATCTTCCTGTTTCCTAGGATGCCGTTGACCTACCGATCCACCATGGCGCTGAATGAGCAGCCCCCGGACTCAGCCCCCAGCCCCAGCACCTCACACTCCCTGCGCTCCTTCTCCCATTCTCTGAAGGTCCCTCCGCTGAACAGCGGGGGGCGTCGCAGTCCACTACAGGGTGGAAACCTCAACCTTAGCAGACGAGGTGAAGGAGTCATCGATCGCTCTCGCTCCCCCCTCCCCCCCCTCCTCACCTCCCACTCCTCCTCCGACCTCCTGCGACTGTGCAATGGAAAGCCCCTGCGCACGGCCCGGTCCAGCAGCTCATCGGCTCCACCCCTCCCACCCAAACCCAACCCCGCCTCCCTCCCACCTCCCGCACTATCCTTTTCGTTGCCCCCCGCTCGTCCAACTCCATCCCCTTCGCTCTGTGACAACAGCACCCCACAGTCGCTCCCTTGTGATTTGGGAGACCCTTCAAATACTTCAACAGATGCCAACCTGGAGCTTGGTTCCTCGGTGGTCCGTCGCTCCTCGCTGCACAGATCGAAGTCAGACCTGTCAGACCGCTACGCCCGGGCCGGAGCTGACGTGGAGCGCTTTTTTAACTACTGCGGCCTTGACCCAGAGGAGCTGGAGGCAGTGGGTCCAGAGAACTTTGCTCGGGCCAACTCGGACATCGTCAGCCTGAACTTTCGATCCGCTTCTATGATCTCCTCGGACTGCGACCGATCGCGGCGATCTTCCAACGACGGGCTGTCAGACGCGGCTGAGGAAGAGGAAGAGGAGGCCGGGGAGCGTGTTCCATATGGCATCTCGGCTGTGGAGCGAAACGCTCGAGTCATTAAGTGGCTATACAGCATCAAGCAGGCAAGAGAGACACAGAAGGTCTCCCATGTTTAGGACAAGCAGTACAGTGGAGTGGATGTACTTTAACCTACAGACTCATGTGTCAGAATGTATACATGGACCAGAAGTTCTAACAGGTTTAGAGACGATCTTGGCGCTGAACTGAACATTTGTCAAAGTGTTTGGATGGATGAATAGATGGAAAAGAAGACCCACGGGTGTAACAAGCTTGGTAAGAAAACAGAAAACATTTTGTTCGGAAATTATGAGGAGATGAGGAAAAGGACGCTATTCTAGATCAACAGGATCTCTATGAAACACAAGGAATAAAACTTGGACAGTTATATGAATGACTGAATATGGAAAAAGGTTCAGTCCCTTTGAGACAAACAAACACAGGACATGTCTGAAAAGAAACTAGTTAATAAACTGTTTCTCTATGGACACTGATAATCCGACAGACAAGTCTGTCAGTCTGCTTGAGCAACAAGAGCAAAATGCACTGCGATTGTCCAAGGACCCTTAAAGTGACCGCCGCACTACAGAGGGGAATAGGCCTTTCTCACATACCCCATTCACACCAACGGTGTTTCGGGGCCGGTTCGGTGCTGGTGCTTGAAAAGCACCGGGTTTTCCTGTTCACACCGCAGCGGAGCAGCCTCTAAGCTCCGGAATCCGGTTCGTTTCGAGCACCAAAAAGTTGTCCGTGTAGAAGCAAGAACCGCTTACGTCGGAGGGGGGCGAGATTAACCTGAGATAACAGTTAAGGCGAGTACGGCAAATAAAAGTTGTAACCAGCAGTAGTGCTGAGCAAAGTGACTAGAACGCAACCACACACTTGTAAAAAAAAAACACGCTTTATAAAGTCAGGCAACACTAACCAGGCTTCGTGTGATTCTGTTTATTTGTACCTTACTTTGACCATCCGTTCGCTGTTATTGATCATTGTGGAGAGCAGGCAGACGTTTTGTTTGTTATTATAGCAGCTATCGGATGGAATCAATACATGGGCTGCACAGGTTGTCATGTCCGACTATCATAATCATAATTGCAATCATAATGAAAAATACGCCGGTAAAATGTGCCTGTATAAAACGGCTTAGCAAGTAGTTAGTTTAGCTTCGGTTGCTATGCTAACATCACCCATGTTATACCAGAGAAACTTTCATAACAGCGTTGTGATGCCAAACAGCGTCAATTCAGACTGACACCAAACAGCGTCAATTCAGACTGACACACATTCACTTAAGGGGAACTGGGGATATGTATCAGCTGCTTGTGTGACAGTCAGACAGTGAATACTTTAGAGCCGTGTGAGCTAACCCGGAGCTAACGGGAGAATACACTCCCGTGGAAGAGCAGCCAGCACTGCAGCGGTCGGTAAATGCCGCTGAAACACATTAATAAACAATGAACCACGGCACTCTGGAGAAAAGTATAAGGTTGGAGAAGTCGTTATTTAATTTAATCTGGCTTCGTATGATTAAAAGCAACGCAGTCCCCGGCCCGTTGTTGTTGTGAGGTGAGCTCCGGCGTTGGGGAGAAACTCAGCGACGTAAACTGTGACGTCATGACGCAGCAGCGGCAGCACCAGTCGGGCTCTGAGCGGTGTGAAAAGAGCCGGCGCTAAACCGAAGAACCGGTTCTGAACCAGAAAAGCTCTAGCACGGAGCTAGAAGGGGAAAAGCCTTGGTGTGAAAGGGGTAACAGAGGAGATTTTGGCTAGACTAATCTAATCTAACTAATCTATTTTCTAACATAACGTCACACAGTAATCTCTGCCCTCAGGTGTGTGTCCTGTCAAATTGCCATGGCCGTGTAGACACACAGTAGAGATGTACTGAGGTACCACACGTATGTCTCTTGATTAGTGTGGATTGATAGATGGGATAAAATGGATGTATGTCCCATCCAAGGTACAGACATCAAAAGCACTTATAAATCAGACTGATCAGCATTTTTGTTGCTGTTGTTAGGGCTGTTGCCTTTCTTAAAAGTTTAAGAATATCACATCATTTGTTTGAATTAATTTAGTTTTTCTTGTAGAATTCTGTTCATCTGCAGTGCCTCTATGGCCTCACTGAGTGGCAAGCTAGCAGGTAACAAGCTAGCGGGTGACAAGCTAACAGTGGACAAGCTAGCAGGAGAGAATTTGTTGTTGTGTTACAGACACTCAAACAGCTTTGCTTTTCTCCACAGGTGTCATGTATATGGTTGTGTCAACAGCTTCCCATTACTTCCCACAGTGTGATGAGGCTGTGGCGCAGTGGGCTAGTGCGTTGGTGTTCGGATCAGGGGAGCACAGATTCAAACCCCACTGCAGTCAGCATGTCGTTGTGTCCCTGAGACACTTCCCCCCAAATTGCTCCTGTAGGGATTGCCCACAGTATTGAGTATGTAAGTCGCTTTGGATAAAAGCGTCTAACAAGTAACATGTACTGTAATGTAATGTAATGATGAGATACCTCTGTTCAGCATAGCTCACTGGCAAAGAGAAAACGATAGTAGTCGTATTCACTGCTGTGTCAGTGTTACAGTCAGAGTGCTAACTAACAAACCATTACGATTATTACTTCCACCTGTGCTTTTCCTGCAATGACAAGTCAAATGTCCACTCTGAGAAAGGCCTGTTTCACAGTGTTGATGTCTCCGTTTAAAGAAACTTTGATAAGGGTCCTGACATCTTGGCAAAACAGACATTGAACTCTATCTGTCAAAAATGAGATATCACTTTGGAAAGTCAGTGATGCTGGTACACTGTTTGACCATTATGAAGTCAGGTCAGATATCTGTTTGAGGTGACTGTTAAATGAACACTTCAACACTAACTTAATGGGTCACAAAGACTATTAGTTAATCGAGTTGTTAACTACAGTATGACATTTCAAAATGCTGAGAAACTAATGAAACACAAATGGCCGTAAACTGGCTTTGACTAAGCTTCAGCTCTTGTTAAGCTAGATATGTGAATGAGAGATAAAGGGTTTGAAGTGTGTGTGATGAATGATTGATGAAGGAAACAGAGGACATTGAATGACACACAGAATATAATTATAATCACTAAAGCATACTTATCCGTACAGCATTAAGGCTACACCAATATACATACTGTACTCTATGCTGATGATTATTAACAAATAGTCATCAACCTGTTTCACATTTCACTGGAGTGTTTTAGTGTCCTGTGATGGACCATTCAGAGGCTGTTCCTCCTGCCAATTAGAATTCAAAACATGAATACATGAATTTGAAGTGATTGTATCTCATGATGCCGCTGTATTTTTTTGTGAAGTTCAAATGAACTATGGGGCGTCTACGCTTTAATATGGTTTTGACTTGTGTGAACTGCAGCATGCTTTGGCTGTAGTCCAAATGTACTTCCAATTGTAGGTTGTTCTGATGATGCAGGATGACATCACCAAAGCTGTCCAATGAATGATCCAATACTCATATTCCTCCTTTTAGTTAATGGAAAGGTCAGAACATTAAACTATGCATAGTGGCCTAAACAATCAAACCTGTACTTGTATTACATATGTAATCACTTCTTCAGTTGTTACTCAGTGAAGTGTCTTACATACCTTCACATGCTTATCTGTGGGATAATTCAAAAGAACCTGAAGCCCCTGAGTACATCACACAATCCACAACTTTAGAAACCACAGAATTTGCCTCTAAGATCCTCTAAACTCATTCGCAGTCTAGGATTAAATAGATAACACCTCAAGCATTTCCCAGCTGTAATATCCTTTATATATACAGTCTATGGTAATATCGCAAAACACCAAAACCCTCCTTTCAAAACAATGGTATCTGTGATTATGTAGAGCCCCATGCATTATACATACACTGAAAGCAATACTATCGAACTTCTCTGTTAACTATTACAGGACATGTTACAGTACAGTAGAGTATAGGAAGGTCAAAGGGCAATTGTGGTAATTTCATTTGTCAGTGTTCTTTCCGAATGACACTTCAGATGTTGGCTCTTTATAGACACATACATGCAGTTTGCATCCTACAACCACATACACAGAAGGAACTCCAGCAATGCTTCTGTATTAAGTTTTAGACAAGTTGAGTTTATGATGCTGTGCTTTGTCTCTCTCAGGCTCTGTCTCTGTCTCTGGGTCCTCAAAGCCAGCCACAGGAAGGAACCTGTAGCTTTACCTTGTGTGTTAGCTGATAATGAAGGTTGGATGAATTACGCAGTTTACCTCCACCCTCCACTTTGTCACCTGTCTACATGTCTGCATGTTGCCGGCATGTCTCTAGGCCTGAAGCCATATTGGTGTGAATGCAGCGCCTCAGTCAGTGTCTACCTACTGTTAGTGTGTCTGTCTGCCACCCCCCCCTCCCCCCCCCTCTTCAGTCTGTCAACAGCTACAACCGGCTGGGCTTCACTTCCAACAAAACACTCCCCGGGCGGTATCGGTGGTATGGATGCATCAACATCTGAGGTTTGCTGGACATAAACAAATGGCAAAATATTGTGTAGCACAGGGCTGATGGATAGTTGCTAGCCCCTAAGCTAAACTGTTGTAACATTTATCAAACTGTGCATTTTGGCCACCACTTCACTACTCCAGGTACATTAAACCACCTTTAGGACATGAATTGGGCCAATTATGATACAGTATAGCAAGCAACACAGATGTGGTAAATGATAGTGTACTAAGTGACATCTGGATTTTGTATTAGATTTGAGACAGTTGAAATGAACGTTTTAAATATGTTTTCAATGTTATGTCCTACAAAAAACCTTACCTTACAACTTAATACTGGGATCCAATGGGGGACAAATCCAACAATCCTGGATCCACCCAAAACTCCAGCTGAAATGAATATGATGTTTAATCCATCTGTGTAAGCCAAATCATCGTGTATATCATTGTGTTGGTGTATATGTTTGTATAACCCTAACCCTAGCAATGCTGTCCAAAGAAAAGACACAGAGGAAATGTCTTACATTTTTTATTTAGACTGTTGGCATTGTAGGAGTTGTCGGTGGTCTCATTTTTTGATGCATCCCGTCTTCCTTTAGAGTGGAAGTGAAGTGAGGGCCCCCCCCCCCCCATCACCTCGCTCTCAGCTCAGGGTTGTGTAAGCACGTTCCTGTCCAACCCCCTGACAAGCCCTCCCATGTGTTCCTCTAAAACCCGGACCCCCTGCTGCTTCTCTCTCTCAGCATTCATGAAAACAATAAGGTGATGTCCTGGCAGCATCATCATGCTTCAGTTTTTCTACATGGTGTGTATTTAGTTCTGTTTTGTATCTTTGGATTGACAGATAGAGTTCTTCTGTGGTACTTATTGTTTTCTTTTTTTCCATATGTAAATGCTGTAAGAACAAATGTATATATTTCATTTCAAAAGCCACGTGTTGGATTTCAGTTTTTCTCTGTCTGAAGGTCTACGTGTTACAAAAGATTCCGATAAAAAAAACTGCTGTTTTGCTCTTTGCCCTCGGTACAGAACTGCCTGATCACACTGAGTGTTTCAGAGACGTAGTGTTGACTGTGTTTTTCGACGTGGAAACTGTTACATTTTGCTTGATTAAAAAAAAAAAAAAAAAAGTGTCCATGTTTAGTTTCTTTTGATTCTTTCAATAAATGGCTTATTTTGCCATCTCTCTCAGTGATGTTCTTTTAAGTTGTAACTGTTGCTGCCACTGTGAACAAAAGGATGAAGGCACAATAGCCGCTTTCACACCAAGTACTTTGCCGTACTTAGGTGCTTGCCACATGAGGACGATAACGTTAACGGACCGCAATCGTTATCAAAAAAGTCTTCCGTCCACACGCAACAGGCACCAGAAACGTGTCCGTTCACACGAGACTGCTCGAAAGTGCTGGAGACGCTGTAGTACATATGCCAGGCCTGTAAGTGGCGCTGTAGTCTGTCACAAAAGCAGCGAAGAAGACTTCCCGCGCATGGTTGCCCTTCTGTTTATTCTCCGCTGTGGACGCTCTGGCTCTTTTTCTCCCTCCCCGAGGCAAGCGTTTGCTCCTGCTGTAATTCTCTCCGGTTAGTCCACCAGCAGATGAAAAACACCCACCTCTCCGCCTCTTCCAAGGGACGAGGGGACCGTGCAGCAGAGTTTCAGTTAGATTTGTTTTCGCCGGTCAACATGTCCGTTAAAGTTTAAATCTTCCGGACAAAATTTGAAATGTTCAAAGGTCTTCTTTGTTATTTATTGAGCTTTAAAACAAATTGATAACGACTCTATATAATATAAGAATACAAAACGGAGCCTCTCTTTTCCTCCCCCTCTTCTGAGAGCCCAGCAGCTGATCTCTGAGCAGGAGAGGCGGGGCTATTGCATCATCGTTATCAGGACATGATCGTATAGGCGTAAACACGGAGCCGTTTGCCCCCCCAGAGCGTTTCGTTTGCAGATCTACCCACCTAGGGACCCATTATCGTTGTCGTTTCCTGCGTTTCCGTGTCGGCCTCGTGTGGCCGAACCGTCTATCTAATAGAGAACTGTACCAGATACGACCGTTATCGTCCTTGTGTGGCAAGGGCATTAGTTCCCTGCACTTAGTTCCCAGCACTTAGTACCCCCATGGAACTAAGAGATTACGCAAATGAAACCGCTGACGTCACTTCTTCTTCTTCTGCTTTGGGTTTACTGGCAGGCCGCAAACAACTTCACGGCGTATACTGCCACCCGAAGTCCCCAGAGTTGGGGACTGGCTTCAGTAGAAGCTGCTGGGACTCCCAGCAGCTGAAGCCTTCCGAGTAAATCCGAGTTATTCTCTCTCCGTTGGTGCGCGGGGCTAATGCTAATGCTAATAATGCTAATGCCAGCAAATACAATGGCGGCTTCAAAAAACTTTTCAGAGTTTTACGGGGCGTGGATTGCAATTCGCCCAGCCAATCAGAAATTGGTACTTTTTTCTCCCCAGGATAGTCTCACCTCTCTAGCAGGCACAACAAATGGGGGTAAAAGTTCTCTGAACTATGTTCTCTTTTTGGTGTGAACGCAAAATTCCAGGCACTATCGGAACTAAAGGGAAAAAGTACGGGTAAAAGTACTCCGGTGTGAACGCGCCTAATGTTAATTGTCATAATATACAGTTTATTAGCACTTTGGTTGTATGTGTCTGTCTATTTTTTTATTTATACAGTGCTCTTCCAACCGAGGGCAATTCATATACAAAAATACATTTCAGGTTAACGTTTTTGTATAACTGCTAATGCTAACAATGGCTAACGAGGCTAATGGTTTTCCATCTTGTTGTCCTGTAACAGTGTGAATTTAGGTGTGACCTCATTCCCAGCTACAATTTCTAACTTCACACTTTTTCACCAAGGTACTTTGTTTATGCTCTCAGAAAATGTTGAAGCTATAGGACACCTGAAAAAGGCTGTATGGGCACCCAGTGAGCAGCTTTGGAATGAGTGGCCGTCACAAAACTTTGATATCTCTATCTGAGAAAATACATGACTCCAAAATGACCCATATAGCAGAAATAATGTTTGAGTATCAGGAAACATCTTAAGGAAATTAGTTTAAATGTGTCAATGTGTTGTAAAATGTAATGGTTTTCCTCTTATTTCTTCAACAACGGTACTGTGCAAATAAATTCAATGTTATATGATTAAAGGAAATGTTCTGCATACGTGTTAACAGGTCTTTATAAAGAGATCAAGGGACAAGGCCAAGTCGGCGTCATATTGAAGTGCCTGAGTGATGCTATATCCTACTAAGAAAGGGCAGAAGCGTTCTGTGTTTTCGGACCCTGGGCAACAGCTGCAAAAATAATGATGTTTTCAGTGTGCATTGGCTTTCGAAGAGAATCTTTTTTTGAATAGTTTCAAGAGACCCTAGAGGGGGAGCAGGCTTTCCAAAATGGCGTGCTCAAGGTCACTGAAACGGCCAATGCAGAGCTGGAGAGGGGCAAGGCTCCAAGGATCGCCGGCCTTCCTGCAGACTTTTACGAGACGTTCTAGGCCAAACTTGATGGATAACACTTGTCTGGTCTGAGAGCAGTCTGAGTAAAGAGCCTTCCAGTCACAGCGAGCAGTGCTGTTCTCTCTGATGTTGTTAGAATCATCTGATCTTATACATACATGTCTCTTATTGTACTTGTAATATCAAAATGTAATAATATTACGTCACATCAAGCTTACCCTTGATCCAAAGTGACTTACAATAAAGTTCAATCAACCCTATGATGCTAACGGCCCGTCCACACGGCGGCGTGCGTTGAAGCTTCAACGCTTCTTCCCATTCACTTTGAATGGGGTGACGTCACGCTTTGCCGAACTGCATTGTGGTTCCGTCGCTTCGCTTTGCTCGTGTTGCTCGCTTCCAAAGTTGAGAAAAGTTAAACTTTTGAAGCTTCGACAGAATCAAGCAGCCAATCAAATCATATGCCAGTACAAGCTCTAGCCAATCAAACCGCGTGCTTGTGTGTCCGGGGCGGGAGATTCATGTGATTGGTTGTTGGTCGAGCTTCAGACATGCCCGCCGGCAAGCTTCAACGCACGCTGCCGTGTGGACGCTGCGTAACTCAGAACAGCAAGAATCCTGCAGGTACATCAGCTCTTAATAAGTCAAACAATTTAACGCGCTACATACAGAACTTATATGCTTTTTTATTTCTTTTTTATTGTATTTGCCAAGGTGCATTTGAAACAGGTTTTCAGGTCTGCTACGGTAATGTAAAGGCCACCATCAGGTCAAATGTCAATGTTATACCCAATCATGTAATAATTGCCTTTCAGTTTCATAAAAGGTGTTGAATGTCTTTTCTCAACACACTCTCACTCCATAAACGTCCAGGAGTGACGCTTGGTCAGGGTCCCGAGGCGTGCAGTTGGGACGCTCCTAGGCTCCTTCAGCTTCATAAACAGAAGCAAAGAGCTTGCAACTGATTGCAATGTATTCCCATCTGCGGCGGGATTTGACGCTCATGGAAGCACGGCATTCATTTGTGTCGGAGGCTGTTAAAGGCAATGTGAGCGTCCATTCCCATTGGATAACGGAGAATTGTACACCCGGAAGTAAGTATTCCCCTACACCCGGAAGTAAGTAGAAGTAGTTTTCTATGAGTTTTGGATCAAGCCCCCAGGAAGTGCGCCGGACTCAGATGAAAATATTCGTGCTGGCCAAACACCGGTAGGCCTACTACACTTCCTTTTGGTTGCCAGGCCCGGAAACACTTTTTCCCATCGACTTACATGGGGAAAGAGTGGTCTGTAAATCGTTGGATAATTTTTTTTAAACTAAATAAACTACCCAGTATGAACATTTGTATAGCTCTTATTAAAAACATTCGTTCCTCAAGTTGTAAAAATGTGCTAATAACGTTATTCTGAGAGTTATTTCCCTCTGCATTATGAACGCGCATCTAACCCACGGGACCGCGCCGCCCGGCACGTTCATGTTACGTGTTCAGCACTACATGCGTTTATCTTTACCCATGGATGCACAATAAGAACGGACCCATATCGCCTTACTGCCAGCCCACAGAGCTGTAATAATGGATATATTGCACATGTTTGCTGTAATTCATCATTTGTAAAATATTATACTACATGGGCTGTATGATTAAATCTTGTACCGTAAATGTTGTATTAAATAAGGTTAATATTACCGACGTAGATTAACGTCCCTGTAGCTTCTTATTGCACTAAGAAGCTTATTGCACTGTATATATATACATATATATATATATATACAGTGCAATAATTCTTTCATGCTGAATGAAGCTCTGTTGCTTGGATATCACTAGATCCTGTTACAGCGTAATATAAAAGTACATAACGATTGATGTGTAAATTAGCATAATTACTAGCTAACCGCTAGCTGCTAACTGCAGCATCGTTAATATAAAATCTATCATAATAACAAACCATTACCATGCTGTCATGAACGTGCGGTGCTGTTACGCAGGGTTGCCAACTTTGGGTACCTGGCTGGAGTGAGATTTTGATATCATGGGTTTAATTCGGTTTAATTACACATATGCGCACAAAATGACTGCTATCGTGTCAGCAGCGGGACCTTAGCATATATATAAGATATATATACAATATATACAAATACACAATAATGGACACAGACTATAAAGGGCACAAAGTTTCATTCACTAATGAAAGTCAAACATGTTTTTTTCCACTGTTTTATTGTGTGCCTGTCGCAATAAGCAATTAATTGACTTATCGTACGATAAATAAAAATGAACTCGATAACTTTTCTGACCTCGATAAATTGCCATTTACATGAGGATGTGACTAGCAGTTTGAAAGGATGTACTTGAATTATTATTATATATTATCATTATGTCAGTGGTCTAAAATGGTCATACAATGGTGCCGACAATATTATCGTTTATCGCAATAATTTCCGGGAAAATGTATCCAACAAAATTAATTATCGTGAGAGGCCTATACATGAAACACACACACACAAACAAATCTACAGACTTACTCCAAACTGCCAAATATATTAATTAACACACTCTCACTCTCATATACTCTTTGACTCTATTTTGGCCTAGTAGAACAATAAGCAGCAGACTTTTACTTTGTATCATTTCTACTGGATCTTAGATCTGCGCATGCGCAATACGGGTCGGCAGTTGCGGCTCCAGAGTATTTTTGTTGGGTAATCTATGGTAGGGCTAACCCATACAGTGGTGGGGCTCAAGTCAGTATTTGCAATGTAATTACATACACGCTCCCCCCGACAGTGAAACGCCACGCGTGAGGTTTAGATTATTTCCCTGTCTCAATCCAAATTGAACTGTATGAAATAAAAAGGCACATTTGTCTTGCAGTAAATAAAAAGGGCGACCTGGAGCCAATCTTGCAATTTCCCCACAGGTGAAAGAGTTGACATTCTGAAAACCCAACCCCTGCAGGGGGGTCTGGGGGGGATTCTCCCCCAGGAGATTTTTTTAAATACTAACATAAAATACACATTCTGGTACTCTCTTGAGAAGAAAAATAAATAAATCTATTACTACACATTTAAAAAAATGAATGCCATATTAGTTTTTTGTTACTTTGTTCTGAAAGCTGAACCTGCTGCAGCAGTGCTGCTCCTCACAGAGAGAAGAGGGAAGAGGCTGTGTGAATTACTTTACATTGTGGATAAGGGTGGATAGCCCCCATTGTTCTGTGTGTCAAAATGAAAGACAGCCCACACCAAGGGCGCCGGAAGCGGGGGGGCCAGGGGGCCATTGGCCCCCCCCACTTTTGAGCCCTGCCCTACATTTTTGCAGCGGCGGATGCCGCAGAACACTGTACAAATCCCGTTTCAATAATTCCCCTCTACTCTAAAGTCGCATCTAAAACGCGATCTGATCTAGCTGTGTATATTTTGTTATTTGTTATTGTTATATTCAATCTCATTAGCTACAGGCATTTTTTAAGCTTGTAAAGGGAAGATGACAGCTCGCCTCCCTCTCACTCGCCACTCTGCTGTTCCACAGCGCCGCTTCCCCTCCCTCTGCTGAAATTATGAATGTAAGGCGTATAGTAATCATATATAACACGGCAGGGTCCGTTACAGTTTGTTTGTATCTGATTTCAAATAAACAAAGTCTTGGCTTTCAGAATATTAAACTTGTTTCGGCAAATTCAGATGATAAATACAACTTTGAAGCTTGTAACGGCATAATTACAAGCGGAGACCGGAGTAACTTAACGTCACAGCACGCATAAGAACAGCCGGTGTTTCTTGTGAGTGTTTTCCCCGGGAAACAAACACAATACACACACAAACGCAAAAATACACAAACACGTATACACACACTCACGGGCTTCCCCCAGACCAGTAATCCAAACGAAAATATCTTCCCTCCGTTACTACTTTGATCATTTGCTCCGCTTCCAGAGAAGAGGAAACTTTAAAGGCCTTTTTCTCAAAATGATGACTCTGTAACAGTCATTATATAATGTGACATATTTTGCTTAATATTTGGGAGTACAAAAACTATCCTGATATCATTAGAAAGCTAGGAATCTCCTCTTTCCAACAGTGTATACAACTCAAAACGTGTATTCGCGTCAATGCGACTGATTTCGATGGAGCAGGTCACTTTGCATTAGGTAAAATAAAGCAGGCAGACATAACAGGAAGAATATGTACATTTTAACCCAATCAAATAGGACATTGTCGCACCATTCAAATGTATCCATGTAAATTACAACCAATAAAAAAGCTTAGATTTGTTTATTTGTTACGTTGTTTACTTTATTTGTTACGTTGTTATGTGTGTGTCAGCCGTTAAGCCAGATAGAAAGAATAGATACACTTGCAAACAAGTCAGAAGAACCAGCGCAGAAGAAGACTAAATACAGTTAATCTAAACTTACATTTAACAACTGGAAGGTCACATCCCTGACATCCACTTCTCCGGAGCCTGGACCTTCATCAATCATAGAAGAACCAGCGAAGCCAGAATAGATAAACCCAAAAGCAGCAGCTCTGCGGCCGCAGAGACTGTCAAAACCGCCGCCGCCACCCCCACCGCCATCGTTGAACCGAAACAGGCTGGTTCTGACTGCTTGGAGGTTTGTTGTCGGGACATTGAGGCGGGTAAAGCTGTACAGCTAACTGTCGAAAAAAAGGAGACCGCTAGATCGTCTGGGCAAAGAGAAAGGTACTTCAACGCAGAATGGTACAAAAACAGAGAGTGGTTAATTATTTACAAAACCACTAAACGGGCCTTCTGTGAAATATGCAGATTTGCTGCTGTCAAACGGCTTGTAACTTTCTCAAAATGTGGAGATGATAGCTTTGTTAATACCGGAGTTAATAACTGGAAAAAGTGCCCAAGCCTCCATGAACAGTTGTCTCTGACTGTACGATGGGTATCAGCTGATTATGTTGTCCATGAAGACTTCATAGGAATGTATGACTGTCCTAAGACTGACGCAGAATCAATAACCCACTGATAAACTGCGATGTTAACAACCTCATGATAACCTCATATGTTTTTAACTTAGGATCATAGGCTACCTGTGTTTAGTCTAGAAAAAGGTAATTGTGTGCATTTTATTATAAAGTTGTGTATATTTACAGACTGTTGCAAAAACTAATAAGCTTATAAACATAAGGTTTAAAACTAAAAGAGCTTTACAAAAAAGTAACACAATTAAAGATGTTTGGAGTTTTATTTGAGTTATTAATTTACATTTTTTGTCAAAGAGATGCTGATTTGAAACCGTTGTAGTTACGGCATTTCCTGTTTCTGCCGGAGAGAGGGGAGTTTGTCCCAAAGCTTGCCGCTGTCTCCCTCCATCTGACAGGAGGGAGCCTCATGTGTCACTCCACGGAGTTCACTCCGTCACGGAGGGGGAGTGTGTCGGGCGTAGTTTGGGATTGGGCCATACACACGCACTTTTTTGGCCCCCCCACTTCTAAAATGAATCCGGCGCTTGGCCCACACACCTATCAATCATCAAACCGTGGGGTCTTATTTCATTACGTGTTGATTTCTATCAACACGTAATGTTGTATCGATGTATAGAGATGTACTATCGCAAAATTATTTTCTGTCGGGACTTCCTGCAACAACACCACGCCGTTATCGTGATTCTGATTGGCCAGAAGACATTATCAAAGATGTTCTATTGAGAAGACGATCACTACGTGACAAAAGTTTTCAAAACCGTTTCTAGTCTTCGTATTCTTGTTTTTGGCGTGATAATAGTTTGGGCAGCGTGAGAGCGTGAGATTGAGAGTGAAAGCGTGTGTCACACGCCAGATGCGTGAGAGTTGGCAACCCTGTGTTACGTGTACGCAAACTGACGTGCTTGATGTGAACGAGCATTTTGGGGGGCATGGTTAAAGTTGCGCATGCGCTATGAGCGCACATACGGGTACTTCTCAGGCATGCCGGGTAATCTGTGACGTTTTGCTCTCTCAAAAGTTGGGCCATTTTATCATCATGCGCGAATGAGCAACTCTCATAGGAATGAATGAGGCCCCGCCTCCCACGCTGTATCCAGTTCTTATTATACATCCATGTTTTGGATGGCCGAAGACATTACATTACCCACAATCCTCTGTAGCAACCATAGACTGTAACAGGCAACAGCTTCGGTTCATGTTAATTTACAAACTCTTCAACTACAACCGTAGTTATTAATATATTTAAAAACATGTTAGAAGGCCTCACGAAATACTTTAATGTAAATTCAAATGTAAATGTGAAGGAATGTGTGTATATTAACTGTGGGTTTTTCTCTGGAAGTTTTTCCTTGTACGATGTGAGGGTCAAAGGACAGATGATGCCGTTTCTCTCATACTGATATTCCGCTATGCACGCTGGGATTTGGTGTTTATGCGATGTGAAATCCGAAAACATTTAAATAAAATTAAATAATATATTATTCCGAGTGTGCTTGCTTTTCTCTTTGAAAGTCATCACATAACGGCATTGTAATACACGTTTCGGCTGCATTAAATATTACATATCTGCCGTAGTTAACTCTATTTATAGAGCACTGATGAGAACACTTCTAGACAAACAGGAACTGCCGCCAAAACTGAAAACTTGACGTGGATCTTAAATATATAAGCAATTAAACAACATCTTACATTTCTTTTCACACAATACGTCTCCTTGCAGTATCAACACTAATTCGGCTGACTTTTATATTTGATCCAATTGGTAGATAGGCTGTATTTACGCCATAACGGTGCACAGCTGATAGAAAGGGACACCTACTGGTGAAAGCACGTTATTGCATTTTATAATTTTATTATTAGATATTAATAGGAGGATGTGCAAAACAGACAAACTAATAAGGCTTTATTTAAACATTAAAGAATACTATAAGGTCTTCTTTTGAATAAGAAAAAAGCTTTGGGGGTATAGAAGATGAATATGGAGGGATGAAACCCTCTTTGATGGTCACACATGCAGAGCACACAGCACACACAGTGACATTTGTATCTACAGATAAATATTAAGCCTGACAAAGTACTTAACGTCTAATATATTGCTTTCCTGCAATGTTAACGAGGTACACACATATTGATAGATGTCTTGTAATGCACTGTTGAGGAACCTGCGACCCAAGTTTTTCATTCATTGCATAACTACACCGTAGTTGTGTCAATAAACCTTAGAAAATCTTGAAATCTTGAATGGGATGTGCAAAATAGTCATTATATACTTTAATTAACTATTAGTAGAGAATAACGACGAGTAAAGAATATACTTTATAGGGATCCTATTAATATCTAATAATACAATTATAAAATGCAATAACGTGCTTTAACCAGTAGGTGTCCCTTTCTATCAGCTGTGCACCGTTATGGAGTAAATACAGCCTATCTACCAATTGGATCAAATATAAAAGTCAGCCAAATTAGTGTTGATACTGCAAGGAGACGTATTGTGTGAAAAGAAATGTAAGATGTTGTTTAATTGCTTATATATTTAAGATCCACGTCAAGTTTTCAGTTTTGGCGGCAGTTTCTGTTTGTCTAGAAGTGTTCTCATCAGGGCTCTATACATAGAGATGACTACGGCAGATATGTAATATTTAATGCAGCCGAAACGTGTATTACAATGCCGTTATGTGATGACTTTCAAAGAGAAAAGCAAGCACACTCGGAATAATGTATTATTTAATTTTTTTTAAATGTTTTCGGATTTCACATCGCATAAACACCAAATCCCAGCGTGCATAGCGGAATATCAGTATGAGAAAAACGGCATCATCTGTCCTTTGACCCTCACATCGTACAAGGAAAAACTTCCAGAGAAAAACCCACAGTTAATATACACACATTCCTTCACATTTAAATTTGAATTTACATTAAAGTATTTCGTGAGTCCTTCTAACATGTTTTTAAATATAACTACGGTTGTAGTTGAAGAGTTTGTAAATTAACATGAACCGAAGCTGTTGCCTGTTGCAATATACAGTCTATGGTTGCTACAGAGGATTGTGGGTAATGTAATGTCTTCGGCCATCCAAAACTCATAGAAAACGACTTGTTTCTCAGAATTGAAGGGGAAAACATGACAAAAGCATTGTACACACACTAAAACCTATCAATGTCGTTTAATTAACAAGGATAATCTGGTGTTTTTGAGTTGATGAGTAGTGGAGATATCACTGTCAAATCAATCGACAGTAAGGTACAGGTAAGTACTTACTTCCGGGTGTACAATTCTCCGTTATCCAATGGGAATGGACGCTCACATTGCCTTTAACAGCCTCCGACACAAACGAATGCCGTGCTTCCATGAGCATCAAATCCCGCCGCAGATGGGAATACATTGCAATCAGTTGAAAGCTATTTGCGTCTGTTTATGAAGCTGAAGGAGCCTAGGAGCGTCCCAACTGCACGCCTCGGGACCCTGACCAAGCGTCGCTCCTGGACGTTTATGGAGTGAGAGTGTGTTGCTTTTCTCTCTCTCTAAGCTGCTGTTGGCAGTATGATAAAGTTATCAAATTAGTAACTTTTCTCTACAGTTGCAAGGAAGCAGACAGGCCCGGTTCCAGAACAAAATGAGTCAGGGTGCATCTGAGATTAGAGAGGGTGCAGTGGTAAAGTGCTATTTTTTTTAGTGGGGAGTGGACCTAACACCCTCTAGGCGGGTCCTCACCTCCTCTAGGGGGGTCCTCACCTCCTCTAGGGGAGTCCGGGGGCATGCTCCCCCGGGAAGATTTTTTTTTAAATATTGAAGTTAAAAGCATCAATCTGGTGCACTTTGAGAGCAAAATGAAGAGATCTATGGATACATCTCAACATCCATATGAAACAGAACTGTAAACAGATTTACTTTTTCTTTATGGATATTTTACAAATCACTCCCCTTTTAAGACCGAAATGTCTACATGCATAGCAGAAGATGGCATCTTTTTTACAGGAATATTCCAGCCAATCTCTGTTTTGAAACCATGAGCTGCAAAATGAGTGCCTTACCCCACTGTACAGGCGAGTTGGGTACTTTTTTTAATATACCTGGGCAGGCTCTCTTTTGCCGAGGTCCTCTGGCACTTGCGGGCCGCTGAAGGGGTGGCGGTGTTTGGGGCAACGAAGACGGCTGCGGCTGCTCCGCCTCCGTGGGCGAGGCGGGCAAAGCCGGCGAGTCGGGCGGGAGGACGTTAGTGTCCACGACAGTGGCCGCGGGTAACGTAATGTCCCCATGATCTGAACTGTTATTACCTGCAGTAGATGCAGTGTTACTGCTGGCGATAAGGGCTGGTTGTTTTAACCATTTTCTGATGTCCATCATTAACTGCTGTGTAAGCACCTTGCAAATGACGAACGCACAGGGGCACAGGTCACGTGCACCTGACATAATAACGTTACTTACCGTTTAAATTGACCAAATAAATGCAGCAGACAATGTTATTTAACCACAATTACAAACATTTTATTTCAACTATATTCTTCTTCTTATTATTATTATTATTATTATTATTATTACTACTACTATTATTATTATTATTATTGTTATTATATATGTCATATTTTTCACTTTTCATTTAGTTTTTTTCACTTTTCATTTTTCAAATGAGGGTGCATAACGACTCAACTGAGGGTGCAATGCACCCTTATGCACCCCCGTAGAACCGGGCCTGGAAGCAGATCACCTCAGAATAGACAATGGATCAGTCAAGGAAAAACTTAAATCTCATTAAAATAATGATCACTTATTTGGAGGCGTGTGGCGCAGTGGGGTAGTGCGCTGATCTTTGAATCAGAGGATAGCAAGTTCGAGTCCCACTGCAGTCAGCATTTCGTTGTGTCCCTGGGCAAGACACTTCACCCCAAATTGCTCCTGTGGGGATTGTCCACAGTACTGAGTATGTAAGTCGCTTTGGATAAAAGCGTCTAACAAGTAACATGTAATGTAATGTAATCACTTAATCTGCATATCCTTTTGCCTATCTCAGTCCGGATCACATTATTCACTTATTATTGTTATACTGCTGGTTTTGCATTACATTTTCAAACATTGGTTGTTATAATTGTCAAACAGGCATTACATTTGATGTGATATCAAAAGTGTCTAAAACACTCATTAATCACTTTGTGCATCTGCACCTTGATTCCTGTGAACTCAGTATAGGAACAATATGAGTACTAGGACATGAAGCAATGTCAGAAACCACACAGAGCGTGGGTCCTGCTGTACCTGCTTTTTTAAATAAGTAAAATAGCGGAGAATAAATCCCCCCCACTGTGCTGCTGTATTTCTTTTATTGCACATTCAGGCCCCGGCTCCACGAGGACAAATACGGCAAAACGCATCGGAGTAACGCAAATGCAACCGCAAAAAACCTTCCGTCCCCACGCAATATACACCGGATTGTGTCAAGCTCCACGAGACGGCTCCGTTTACATCCAAACGCTGGAAAAGCTGCAGTACATATGCCGAGCCTGTACGTGGCGCTGTAACTTCCTCCACAAAAGCAGCAACTTCCTCCACAAAAGCAGCGAAGAAGAATGGTTGTCATGGCTGCACTTCTGTGTATTCTCCGCGGTGGGGGCCGACAGAACCGGGCAGAGTTTTTCGCCGGTCAGCGTGTGTTAAAGTTTAAATCTTCCGGACAAAATTATAAAAGTGCCGGTCAAAGGTCTTCATTGTTATTTATTGAGCTTTAAAACAAATACGCATGAGAAATATGCGGATTCAACCCGTTTTCGTCCTCGTGGAGCCGGGGCCTCAGCATCATGCGGCGCTGTCCTGTTGTTTCTACAGCTCGGTGCTGCGGTGTGCTGCCATCTAGCGGTCATACAGACCAACAACACGGTGAGCGGCACTTCAGAGTGAAGGACACACGGAAGGTTTCTCATTTCTGTAATTTCCCTCCTCGACTCCTATCCTCGTGTTTTAGTCCCGCCCACAGGAGATGCGAGCGGAGGTGTCGAAGAAGGGAACCGATGAGAGAGGAGGGGGGAAGCAGCATAGATATATAGGAAGTAGCAGGCGTTTAGAGAAATTAGAAATCCTCTCACGTCCATTAATGATGACAGAAGGCACAGCAGCTCTGATGAGCAGAACTGTGTTCATGACAATTTAGGCCTATTTAGCCTACTTTTAATTCATTGACAGTGCGGTATAATGAGACAATAACAGGCTACAGATGCGGACATATACACACACACACATATATATATTTATATAAATATATACAATTTCAGAATCAAACAAGTATGAGAGCACTCTCATAATAACGTAACACTATCAGAGACTGGATATATCCCCCCCCCCCCCCCCCCCCCCCCCCTCTCTGGTCGCTACAATGGGGAATTGAAATTACAGGCCAAAAGTTTTATTTACAAGTATTAAAAGTAAGCAGAGGACACCAAACCAACTGAGACCTGTCTGTCCGCTGCATCTACGCACACACACACACACACACACACACACACACACACACACACACACACACAAACACACACACCTACACACTGTATACACACCTACAGCTCTTAAAGCATATAATATCAGCCGTTGTTTATTTTATTATGTGAAGCACTAAATGGTTTTAGAAAAATATCGACTCTTTGTTTGTAGATATCTACTAAACTAAAGCATACCAATAAAGAGAGTAAGGCGCGTTTCCACTACACGGCCTCGCTCTGCCCCGCTCGGTATGGCTGGGCCTCGTTAGGACTGGCTCACTTTATGGCGCATTTCCATTACAGTTTAGGAACTGGGGCAGTATCTATAGTAACGCAGTGTAGGCGGAGCCGTGACGTGATCTTCAGAGGACCCCAGAAAAACAACACAGCCGTTAGCTGTTAGCACTCAGAGCTCACAGCTCCTCATATATGTTCAGAAACTAGACAAAAGTTAAACAAGTACAAACCACAGACTGCCTGTGTCATGGTGAATACAGTCGCTGCTTTATTTATGTCTGTATAGGCCGTTGTTGTGAGTGTGGACGGTCGGAGCATATACTGCGTTAGCTTAGCCAATCTCCATTTAGAAAACAAGCATTTTAAAAGGTTTTTCCCCTGCCGTCTGTCTGCAGACTTGACAAAGCATTAATTCATGGTTTTTACTAACCGGTATCAGTATGTTGTTACTTCGGCATCATTTTGAAACGTGTATTACAATTAAATCACGGTCAAATATGTCCATCTTGTTGTAGTTGTAGCCCCCTTGCCAGCGACGCTCTCTCTAGTTTAGCATACTCAGCCCGACTCAGCCTCGTTGTCTCTGGCCCTGGACCCACGATTTTATGAGGCCAGAAAAACTGTGAATTAGGACCCGCCGGCCGGTACTAGGCCAAGTGGAAACGCAACCAAAGACGGACGTCACAGCCCTCTTAAACCGGGCTGCGCGCTGTAGTGGAAACGCGCTAACCGAGGGAAAAAAATGTTTTCCAATCTTCTTTATTTTTAATTTCCTACTTATTTAGGGTTAAAAACACATCTTGCAATTTAGACTTTTTTAATTTAATTTAATTTTTAAATGTTACAGTATGTCCACTGTAGAGGACGTTAGGACCATTTTAGTTTGAAAAGACAGCAAAATTAACAGATAGACTATGTAACGTATTATGGTTATAGAGTGATATTAATACAATAATACATTCACCTTTATTTAAAACATAAATAGGTAATTGATCTGAACATTGCTGTTTATTTGGTCACTAAATAACGAATTAGTTGTTTGGTGAATCTTTCCAGATCTTCAAAGACTTTGTAGTCAATGTACTGGGAAAGTACCTAATTGACTCCAGTCGGCACGGGCTGTAGGGTCATCTTGACTAGTTTTATGGATGTGGTCTCCATTTGACCATGCTCATAGAAACAAACTTGGCATTCCTGAGGCAATTCTCATTTTTCATGGCTCCACTTAAAATAAAAACAACAATAAGACATACATGCTACTCTTGGCCCACAGGGGGCCATGTCTTTCCAGCTCGTCCCTATCTGTCTCTCTGGGTGTTTCTCAATCGCAAGTACGCTTGCTTGGTAGCACATGTCTGCCGAGCATCTTGCTTCAGAAGCGAGTCAAGAATACTTCCTGACATTCGGAAAACGAAGAGTGGAACACGCTAGCAAGTGTGCGTCATATGAGAGGCCCCGCCTTACATCTTCCGCCACAGATTTGGGGAAATTGGTCCATGCGCAAAGCATTGTGGGGATTTTAAGACCGCGGAGTCTACTCATGTGCAGCCTCGATATTTCTCCAAACGGAGTACGCCGGGCTCGGTAGATTTCCAAGTATGCTGGAGATTGGAACAGTACTTCGGCGGGACTCGATGACGTAGTATGCTTGAAATAGTGGCTCTGCAGCAGCTTTACTCGCGATTGAGAAACACCCTCTGTCTGTATCTGTGCGCTCATGGAGCCTCCTGCATCTTTCCCCCCCTTCTTCTTGACCCTCTTCTATCCCAGGTGTGAAATCCTCATCTCTCTCATCATCTGAGAGCTCACAATCTGAATCTCCCTTAACTATCTGGTACAGAAAATGTCTGCTTCAGTTCCGTCTCCTGCAACAATATTGAGTCATTAAGTCCATGAAGATGGTCCTGACGTCCACTAGAATGGACATTTATAAAAGGGCTGTTATTTCAAAACTTGAATTATTGCTTTCAGAACTAATTATATAGTTCCTCACATTGTTAATAAACAAGAACATATATGATTTTCATGGTAAAAAAATACAATTATTCAACAATATTTGACTTCTCCTGCTTCTATAAAATGTTGTTTTTGGTATGCCAGCCATTTTGGATGAAAAGAAAGAGGAACTTCCCAGCATGCAATTTTAACCAATGACATATCACTGGAAAGACCAGGATGTCCTCTGTACAGTACATCAGAGATTGATAGAGGAGCTCAAAAGAGTAAAAGGAGATGCATGTTAACAAAATGTCCACTACAGTGGACATTTTCAATGGGCTGGGTCCCAGACTGAGGTGCTCTGCTTTCTGCACGGACCTCACAGCTGTTCTCACTGTAAACATCGCGTCCAGGGGATGCATGCAGAGCTGTCATTGGCTGAGATCAGTCCGGCCGTGCGTGCGTCACGACTCTTTTAAACATCACTGTTGCCGGAAATACATCCGCGGAGGATCCCCGGAGGAATTTAGAGAAATTAGAAACCTATACGATATTTGAATTAAATCTATATTATATAAAAACATTTATCTTGTTATTTGCGACATTTTGAAATGTTCAAGACTTTTGGTTTGAATTCTTTGCTGACAGATACAAATAATTTAAGAAAAAGGTGACTGTAGCAGTCACGTGATCTTACGACCCGGAAGAAAAACATTGTTCCTGCTATTCCTTCAAAAAGTGAGTTATGGTATACTGTAGGAAAGAATAGGGGAAAACTAACTATTGTATAGTGTTTTGAGAGTCTGGAGACCTTCGTTCAGGTAGGAACCTCCTGGGTTCCAGCAGCAGAGTCACAGGAAGATGCGTCATATCATGCTAACTGCTGAGATGGAGACTGGAGAGAAGGTATTATCAGCAGCTAACTGTCATTACCAAGCTATGATGTCTCTGCATTTACTGCAAAAGCATTATATAACGATTAGAATGACACATTAGTATAGGCTAGTATTCATTCCTCTGACAGTTACTGGATAAAGAGTTTACAACATGTTTTACTTGTGTTAGTGCTGCCTGTACTTTGTTAATATATTAACTTTACTTATTCACTTACTTATGTATACATCTGTTAATTGCGCGCATATCTATATATTAGTACAATTCGCAGTATTTTATTCCACTCTACAGTATTTTTGACTTTCTGTTTGACTTTATTCTACTTTACATGTACTTGTTTCTGCATTAACTTGCACAATTATTTTTGCACTATTTTATTTTTTACTGTATTTCTATTTATAATTTATTTTCTATTTCTCTGTTTAGTTTGTTGTCTTAAGTATATTGTACGTTGTATTGAGGAGCCTGGGACTTCATATTGTCCTCTTCACACTAGCTGTAGCTTTTGTGCATATGTCACTAAGGCCTTTTACAGTTAAGTATAATAAACATAATGATACTGAAAGGGGCTTCTCTACATTATGACTTTATTTACTTAACCTAATCAAATGTGCTGGTTATTCTTACTATACTTTAGTTTGTACTAGTATTCAGTTTAAATTGCAAGATGTACTTTTTATTGTTAAATATATTTTTCATACACATTTAGTAATGTGATGTACCCTGCTCCGTGTTGCAGAGATGAGCCTGTGTGTTCTGGATGAGGAGAAGTTCCACCTGTGCTGTCAGCTCCTCCTGCAGCTGTCGGAGCAGCTGGGCGACGGCTGGAGCTGGGAGGGGGGGCAGGTGAGACCTCTGACCTCTGTCCTAACTGAGATCCTCTGCTGCTGCTTTGTTGTTGTTGTCTTATTTCTACACTTTAGCCTTTAGGAAGCTAACTCCTGCCCTCTGATGCCCTTTCTCAATGCACTCTGAAGCATCTTAAACTGTCACCTGGTTTGGAGTTATATTATTAATATCACAATGTGAATTTGCATTTATCCTCCTTTTAATGTATTATATCATCGTATATTTTAATCAATTTTTTCTATGTCTATTCCATGCTCTTTTATGTTTATTTTCATGTATTTTACTGGTTACTTTATTCTATGTGATATATATTTTCTGTGACTTTTAAAAGATATCAATTGTCAACTTTGAAGCACTTTGGACTACAATTCTTGTATGAGAGGTGCTTCACAAATAAAGCTCATTATTATCACTGTGGGCGGAGCCTGCTGTGCCCCATGAATATTACTAACGGTTCTGATCCGGCTCTTCTCAGGAGGGCTACCTGAGGAAGACTGCTCTCAGGTCAGTGGTAATCGACTCCAGCTCAGTGTGGGACTATGAAGGAGGCGGGGCAGACACTTCCTGTCCCTCACTTTCTGAGCAGCAGGAAGGGGAACAGGAACAGGTAAAAGAGATGCCAAAAATCATCATTAGCATGTTGTTATTTATCAGTCAATGAATTAACCTTCGATTAAAATACTGATCAGATCAACACACTGTGGTCAACTTAACCTCAATAACACAACTTAATCATGAAAATAGTGCCTGGTTAGAAAATTAAAATGAAGAAAAATTAATTTCATTTAAAGCTGTAAATCAGGTCATAACAAAAAAGGAGAGAGAATTCATTTCTGTCAGCCTCAATGAAAAACAGAAATTGAACAGACGTGACTCTCCAGGAGAAACAGCTTTGCCACATTCCTTCATTATTAATCCCTTTTGTTTCTCACATGCAATGTAGTCTTGTAGTATTCAATAATAAGTTCCTGATTTTAAATATTCTTGCAGGTAAAATGTAATTTAAGTGTGCTAGTGCATTTTTTTCTATTAGATGAATTGCTTAAAGAAGGATGATTCCATGCTTCAGGTTCAGACTAACACATCAAATGTACCGAGAGACAGAGATGATGTTTTATTGTCCAACATCTGTCCTCCTCCACAGGCTGCTGTTGATGCCTCAGCTGATACTGACAGCATCAAAGGTGACATGGGGGATGAAGATGAAGATGACGGCGTGTGTGTGGCGTCTGCAGGCAGCGGCCAGCTGCTTCAGTACGAGTATCACATCCTGCACTCCTGCAGCTACAGCACACCGGTGCTCTACTTCAGAGCCTGCACTCAGGGTCAGACACACACACACACACACACACACACACACACACACACACACACACACACACACACACACACACACACACACACACACACACACACACACACACACACCTACACACTGTATACACACGTCACCTACAGCTCTTAAAGCATATAATATCAGGATACAGCCGTTGTGTATTTTATTATGTGAAGCACTAAATGGTTTTAGAAAAATATCGACTCTTTGTTTGTAGATATCTACTAAACTAAAGCATACCAATAAAGAGAGTAATGTAGGCCTGTTATATATCCTCCTGGGAACCGAGGAAACTTTTTTTTTTTTCAATCTTCTTTATTTTTTATTTCCTACCTATTTAGGGTTAAAAAAAACATCTTGCAATTTAGACTTTTTTAATTACATTTTATTTTAACACACACACACACACACACACACACACACACACACACACACACAGACAGTTATTACAGTTTATATTTGAGGAAAGTCATGATCCTTCTGACTGGTTGGACTGTTTTAGCTGCAGGAATGGAGAGAGCACTAGACTATTGTACTGTCACTTTAACAACTTTATACTAGTACAAGTATAATTAGTTGTGTAAAATGGTACTTTTTAAAATTCAAAAGAAGGTCGAGAAACAACCCAGACAATTAATGCAAAATCACAATAATATGAAAAGTACATTTATAGAATCAACAATAGTATAAACAATAACAAATCCACAGCGCCTAAAACCTTAAACACACTATGAAGCAAAAAACAAAGGTTTCATCGTGTGTCACGTTTCATTTAAAAATTGTGCCCCCACATAATCACATTTCTAGTCTTTGAACGCATTTTTATTCCACTCAAATATCAGACTAAAGTTGCCATTGGTTTGTTCTGGTCAATACATGTGCTGCTGTATGAGAGGGTCTGCACACCTTTGCATGTTTGTAGTTTTCTTTATAAGTGATATTTCTTCTCTGTGTCTCCATGTCAGAGGGGCGGAGCCTGTCGTTAGAGGAGGTGTGGAGCTCCGTCCATCCAAACTACAGGCTGCGACTCCAGAACAGTCCTCTGAACACCATCACTATGCAGGTAGCACCAGAGGCCTGTACTACGAAGCCGGTTCAACATAACCTGGATATGTTTGAGTTACCCGGTTTACCTAATCCAAAACAAACGCGCTCTCACTAAGCGGTCCTACGACGCTGGTTATCAACTCGTTAACTCAAGCCAGGGTTTCTCTGTCTGGCTGAGTACGCGTTCACATGAAAGGGGCGGGGTTAGCAACATTTGACCAATCACAAACATGGAGAAGCGTACTGACAGCGCAGCGTCATACTTCCTGAATGAAAAGTCAACTATAATATTAGACAAATATGAAGAAGTTAAACTTCAAACATCCATGATTTAAACACTTTATCCCGGATAAAAGCCACATAGCTGCACCTGCAAGGTGAATACAGCTGGTAAAAGAAAAAGTGTTTGAATACGTACATTAACAGGTTTATGATATCACTGCCCTGTCCAAGACACGAGTGGATCTGACTTTAATTACATTTGACTCGAGTGTTTCGTCAACTTAATGTGTTGCTTAAAATAATACTTCTGCATACAGTATGTGACACTGTGAGTGTTGCACGGCCAGATACGGCTCAAGAAGCTGACTCAGATAAGGAAATATATGATACATTATGATGTGATAAGATGTGATATGAATGATAATGGGACACATCGACGTCTGCACTCACAGTGCAGCGGACTGTACGTAATGTTACTCTGATCCGGTTACTTATGTTGTGGCAGATATTTAAGTAAGCTTTCTTAATGCTAATATTATAATAGTCAGATTGCTCTGAACATGGAGGTGATATTCTATTAATTTTCACGTTCACACAGTCAGTTGATTTTTGCCGGCCGTCTTTCCTGCAACAGCAGTTTTTCTGTATTTCCTTTATCCTGTAATATGACTTGATAGCTTTAAACTCTGCACACTGAGCTCTGATTGGTCAGCAGGCGGTGCTTTCACTGAGTTGATTTCTTATCCTGGAACCTAACCTGCTCCAGAGCAGGTTAGCCGTTCAGCATAATGGCGCATTTCCACTACAGCCCGCAGCCCGGTTTAAGAGGGCTGTGACGTCAGCGGCCCGTTTGTGGTTGCGTTTCCACTTGGCCTAGTACCGGCCGGCGGGTCCTAATTCACAGTTTTTCTGGCCTCATAAAATCGTGGGGCCAGGGCCAAAGACAACCGGGCTGAGTTTGTGACGTCAACGCTCTCGGCTGCTGATTGGTCGGAGAGAATCGTCACAATCTGCGCGCGAGATAATCCATTTTTACAAACAGCATTTTTGTTAACAGAGGAGCTACAACAATGGCAAATAAAAGCACACCATGGTCGGTCGAGGAAGTGACGACGTCCATTATATTGCAGATGATAAGGTCCAGCGGGTGCTCGACGGGACAACTCGCAATATCAAAGTCTTTCAGGAGGTCTCTACACAGACACTGGACTCTCCAACGGCGTTACTGGAGTCTGCATGGTACGTTTTTGCTAACGCTCTGTTATTTGCTTGAAAGCTTTGTGTCCCTGCTTTGTGTCCCTATCTGTTCTAAAGCTCACTTCTAACAAATAAGTCTATTTTATCCTTACATTTATGTTCGACAACCCATGCTCTTATGGAGCCCCGAAGGCTAGCTAGGCAGATAGCATTAGCGAGAGCTATTGTTTGCTAACACCATATGTGCCATTGTTTACGTTCAGTTTGTCTTTTCTATAGTTGTTGTTGCTATTTATAGTATTGTGCTGCAGTAGTTTGTGGAATTTACAAGTCATGTTTCTGTTCTAGATGATTACATTGGGACTAGCGAGGAGGAACAGTTCCGAACAACGTCCTCTGCATCAACAGCACAAACCGAGGAGGAGACGATCTGGCCCTGCAGGAACGGCAACTGGCCCAGCAGAATCAATGCCATGTCTTATCTTATTGCTTGTTGATAAATAATTGCACCCACCAGCGATCACACAGAAAGATGGCATCATCTAGGCGTCCCTCTGCAGTCAGAAATATCATAAACACCATCGTCCACAAAGCACTGTACAGGGGTTTATGGATTTAAGAGAATACTTATCACAGTGAAACCTTTATCATCTGTTGCAATTAAAGCAAATAAGAGAATAAATACTTGGTTAAATAATACATTTTAACTCTTTAGCAGGACAACTCTGCATACTGTTTGAAATTGAGTTTGCTAGCTTGAGGTCCTCCTCTAAAACATAACATTACATATTTTGTAATGGTATTAACCCTTGTGCCCTCCTCGAATTTTCAACCTTTCGACCCCTTCGTGGCAAAAATGTACACGCCCATAATAACTGCTATTAAATCATCATACATCAACATTTCTTTCTACTTTTTTTTTCATGAATCACTTAAACAACTTATAACGTACTCAAAACTACCAAACATTCAATCATTTTCAGGATTTTAACCCTTTAAATGCCTGTTTAATTAACTGAATTATTTCATTATTTATGACAAAAAACACAAAAACATAATTATTTTTCAATATAATAATTAGTAGAGGGATGGAACTTTGGTGGTTATTAGAGTCTTGGATGTGTCAAAGATTAGCAACAAAATTAATTTGACTGCATTATTATTTTTTACGTAGTGTCAGATACTACCTCTGGACCCCTTCGTGGCAAAAATGTACACGCCCATAATAACTTCTATTAAATCATCATATATCAATATTTCTTTCTACTTTTTGTTTCATGAATCACATAAACAACTTCTAACGTACTCAGAACTAGCAAACATTCAATCATTTTCTGGATTTTAACCCTTTAAATGCCTGTTTAATTATTTGAATTATTTAATTTCTCTTAAAAAAAAAACACAAAAAATGCATTTTTGTCAATATAATAATTAGTAGAGGGATGGAACTTTGGTGGTTATTAGAGTCTTGGATGTGTCAAAGATTAGCAACAAAATTGATTTGACTGCATTATTATTTTTTACGTAGTATCAGATACTACCTCTGGACACCTTCGTGGCAAAAATGTACACGCCCATAATAACTTCTATTAAATCATCATATATCAATATATCTTTCTACTTTTTTTTCATGAATCACATATACAACTTCTAACGTACTCAAAACTACCAAACATTCAATCATTGTCAGGATTTTAATCCTTTAAATGCCTGTTTAATTATTTTAATTATTTCATTTCTCTCAAAAATGCCTCATTGACTTCCATTCAGACCACATTTGTTGATCTCACTGCCATTGCAGTATAAAACCATGCATTTTGTAATGTCAGCATTTCATTTAGAAGAAAAGTAGTGATATTTGATATTTCTACTCTATTCCAACAGATTAAACCATTTTCCCACTGTAGGCCGATGCATGAAATTCTTACATTTTTGCCAGTTATATTATGGAGCCGTGTGACTACCAGGGGGCCCCGAGAGTGGTGTATGTATGTATGTATGTATGTATGTATGTGTGTGCGTATGCGTGTGCGTGTGTTTGTGCGTGTGCGTGTGCGTGTGTGTGTGTGTGTGTGCGTGTGTGTGTGTGTGTGTCATTTCCAGCAGCAGACCAGCAGGTCCTGCAGCATGTGACCTGGTGCTCTCAGGTGATAGAACAACCATTTTTTAGGCCTGTGCACAACCAGCACACACCTCTCCTCCCTCTCCGTGTGTGTGTGTGTGTGTGTGAGAATCTGTAAGCATGCACAGATCATTTCATGGGAACAAAAGGCCATCTTTTGAGGGATGTGTTTGATGTGTCTTTGAAGAGCTGCTTGATTACTCAAAAACAAAAAACAACTGTTAGTGTGTTTATGCACCTGGCTACGAAAGATAAACATGCAGTTTGACCAAGGGCTTATTTCATTAGTGAGCAGAGAAGGAGAAAGACCTGGAGCAAAGAGAAGGAACTCAAATGAAGAAGCATGTCAGTGCAGAGGAGACTTCAGAAATAATCTTGTAGCCTTCTTCTGCCAGCGAGCTGCAGGACTCATCTGAAGAAGACACAAGGTTCGAGCTGGGGTCTGACACTGAATGCTTTCTGGAGTCCAGCATTTCTTTGAGTTCCTCTGACCCTTCATCTGAAAGTGGAGAGGACACTGAGGGTCCCGTCCACAGTGAGGGGACAGAGAAGAACGGAGGTCGTTCTCCCAGGAGCTGGGGAAAACCAGGGTGTCCTCACAGATTGTGAGAAGAAAGCCCCCTGTGATGGTGGATGGTGGGCCGGACCCTCAGTGTCCTCTCCACTTTCAGATGAAGGGTCAGAGGAACTCAAAGAAATGCTGGACTCCAGAAAGCATTCAGTGTCAGACCCCAGCTCGAACCTTGTGTCTTCTTCAGATGAGTCCTGCAGCTCGCTGGCAGAAGAAGGCTACAAGATTATTTCTGAAGTCTCCTCTGCACTGACATGCTTCTTCATTTGAGTTCCTTGTCTTTGCTCCAGGTCTTTCTCCTTCTCTGCTCACTAATGAAATAAGCCCTTGGTCAAACTGCATGTTTATCTTTCGCAGCCAGGTGCATAAACACACTAACAGTTGTTTTTTGTTTTTGAGTAATCAAGCAGCTCTTCAAAGACACATCAAACACATCCCTCAAAAGATGGCCTTTTTTTACCCATGAAATGATCCGTGCATGCTTACAGATTCTCACACACACACACACACACACACACACACACACACACACACACACGGAGAGGGAGGAGAGGTGTGTGCTGGTTGTGCACAGGCCTAAAATATTGTTGTTCTATCACCTGAGAGCACCAGGTCACATGCTGCAGGACCTGCTGGTCTGCTGCTGGAAATGACACACACACACACACACACACACACACACACACACACACACACACACACACACACACACACACACACACACACACACACACACACACACACACACACACACATACATACACACACCACTCTCGGGCCCCCTGGTAGTCACACGGCTCCATAATATAACTGGCAAAAATGTAAGAATTTCATGCATCGGCCTACAGTGGGAAAATGGTTTAATCTGTTGGAATAGAGTAGAAATATCAAATATCACTACTTTTCTTCTAAATGAAATGCTGACATTACAAAATGCATGGTTTTATACTGCAATGGCAGTGAGATCAACAAATGTGGTCTGAATGGAAGTCAATGAGGCATTTTTGAGATAAATGAAATAATTAAAATAATGAAACAGGCATTTAAAGGATTAAAATCCTGCCAATGATTGAATGTTTGCTAGTTTTGAGTACGTTAGAAGTTGTATATGTGATTCATGAAAAAAAAAGTAGAAAAATATATTGATATATGATGATTTAATAGCAGTTGTTTGGGGCGTGTACATTTTTGCCACGAAGGTGTCCAGAGGTAGTATCTGACACTACGTGAAAATTAATAATGCAGTCAAATCAATTTTGTTGCTAATCTTTGACACATCCAAGACTCTAATAACCACCAAAGTTCCGTCCCTCTACTAATTATTATATTGAAAAAGATTCATTTTTTGTGTTTTTTTTTAAGAGAAATTAAATTATTCAAATAATGAAACAGGCATTTAAAGGGTTAAAATCCTGAAAACTATTAAATGTTTGGTAGTTTTGAGCACGTTAGAAGTTGTTCAAGTGATTCATGGAAAAAAAAGTTTAATAAAATATTGATGTATGATGATTTAATAGCAGTTTTTATGAGCGTGTACATTTTTGCCACGAAGGGGTCCAGAGGGTGCAAAATGCATCACGAGAGTATACAAAACATGTAAGAGTAAACGACATTGGATTTCAAAAATGTGACTCAAAAGAAGACTTCTTGCAAAAATCCATGCCAAAAGCTGTAACACAGCTGAAATGATCACCAAATCAAAAAAAAAAGTCAGGAAAAATGTACAAAAATGCCCGAGGAGGGCACAAGGGTTAAGAATACATGATAAATACATGTAGTAAAAATTACTCAATTGTAATACCCTCGTTGTGCTAGACTCAAACACATTGCTTATATATTTCAAAGAGAAGAGAACAAAAGAAAACACCTATACAAAGAGAGCGGTGCACAGCGCTTAATATTTACTTGCACTATATTTCTGTTGATCTGGGTTATTGTGTTGCACTGTTGGAGGAGCCTGTGACCTAAGATGTTCATTGTCATAACTACACTAGCTATGTTTGTATGACAAAATAAAAAACCTTGAACCTTGAGGCTGTGTCTTTCAGACAAACCATCATAATCATATTATTTTATGCTGTGGATACTTTAGCCTCCATCCATGTTAACAATTTTTTACACTTGCATTTATGAATATAGTTCTGTTGTGTTTTACACTTTTGTATTTATGTTTATAGTTTGCTTTGATATTTGCTTAATTTATTAGATTATTATTATTATGGGGGCAGTACTGGTGCTTGAAATTCAAATATTTACTAAATAGTCAATTCTGATAACATTTTTTTGGTTTAAATAATTTGACAAACACATGTATGTGAAAAAGAAAAGATGTATTTATGTTCAATACAATACAATGAATATTTAGGTATTACATTATACATTCTAGGTATTCAGGTAGCGCATCAGACCCTCTCGTATGTCCCTGCCCTCCTCTGCACCTCAGGCATCCTGAAGTTCTCCACCCACTGAGTGTGAGTGAAAGATGGAACAATCACATTCCACCACTCGGTAGCTCGGTCGGTAACTTCTGAAATACACAAACAAAAGCATACATATTTTAATACGTAAAAGTGGTAGCTACAATTAATTAAATACTTGAAATACTTTGGTCGTATAGGGAGCGTGAGCCTAAACACTTTACTAGTTAGCGAACGTTAGCTTACCAAGTAGCATTGTAGTTAGTAGTGATTCGAGTCGTCCTGTAGTCTCTGCGGCGTAGGAGGACTGCCCGAACTCTCGCGTCAGCTTCTTCTATACCTCGTCTTGCTATACGTCGCCTCTTTCGAAACAACTCTTGTCTATTTCTTGTGATAATAAACCACACAGCAAAAAACAAGCAAACGATCGCTTTCACATCTTCACATCCTCCATTGTTGTGTCGCATTGAAGATGACGTCACGGCAGTTTTAAGCAGCGTCGCTCCGCCTACACTGCGTTACTATAGATACTACCCCAGTTCCTAAACTGTAATGGAAACGCGCCATAAAGTGAGCTGGTCCTAACGAGGCCAATCGCGGCCCAGCCATACCGAGCGGGGCCGAGCGAGGCCGTGTAGTGGAAACGCGCCATAAGTTACCATGGAGATCTAGCCCAGTAAGAAGAGAACCAGCGTCGTCGGACCGGAAACCCAGAGTTTTCCCTGAAGTTAGCTCGCTAAGCAAAAATCCGGCTTCGTAGTACAGGCCTCAGGAACATCAGCTTTATTAACTTCACCCTCTGCTGAAGCTTCACTGTGATCAACGGAGTGTTGTCTGTTTGTGTGTGTGTGTGTATGTTGGCTATCACTGTGTGTGAACGCATACCTACACACACACACACACACACACACACACACACACACACACACACACACACACACACAGGGGCGCCGCCAGGGATTTTGGGCCCCATGAAAAGATATCACATCGGTTACTTAAACATTTTTTTCTTAATGTTCTAAAATAGTTTGGGCCCCTGTCAGTCACGGGCCCTTAGAATCGTCCTAACTTTTCACCCCCTTACGGCGCCCCTGCACACACATACAAACACACACGCAAAGACTGTATGAAGCAGGGGGGTCAAACTGATTTTAGTTCAGGGGCCACATATGGCACATTTCCACCGCAGGCCTCGCTCAACTTAGTACGGTTTTGTTAGGCCTTGTTAGGCCCAGCTCACTTTAATGCTGCGCTTCCATTACAGTTTAGGAACTGGGGTAGTAACTATAGTAACGCAGTGTAGGCGGAGCCGTGACGTCATCTTCAATGAGCACCCCAGAAAAACAACACAGCCGTTAGCTGTTAGCACTCAGAGCTCACAGCTCCTCATATCTGTTCAGAAACTAGACAAAAGTTAAACAAGTACAAACCACAGACTGCCTGTGTCATGGTGAATACAGTCGCTGCTTTATTTATGTCTGTATAGGCCGTTGTTGTGAGTGTGGACGGTCGGAGCATATACTGCGTTAGCTTAGCCGATCTCCATTTAGACAACACGCATTTTAAAAGGTTTTTCGCCTGCCGTCTGTCTGCAGACTTGTCAAAGCATTAATTCATGGTTTTTACTAACCGGTATCAGTATGTTGTTACTTCGGCATCATTTTGAAACGTGTATTACAATTAAATCACGGTCAAATATGTTCATCTTGTTGTAGTTGTAGCCCCCTTGCCAGCGATTCTCTCTCTAGTTTAGCAAACTCAGCCCGACAGAGCCCTGTTTGTTGGCCCCGATAGAACCACGATTTTGTCGGGCCAGAAAAAAGGTGAAAAAGTAGCCCCGGGCCGGAACTAGGCCTAGTGGAAACGCAACCAAAAACGGGCCCGGCACGACGCGGCACGCTTAAACCGCGCTCCGCGCCATGGTGGAAATGCGCCAATACAGCCACATCTGATCTCAAGTGGGCCCAACCAGTAAAATCATAGCATAATAACCTATAAATAACAACAACTCCTTCCCTTTGTTTTAGTGCAAAAAGTACATGGTATTAAATACATGTAGTGGAGTAAAAGTACACCATTAGGCGCGTTCACACCAAGTACTTTTCCCACAATAGTTCATGAGAGCTCTTTTAGTTCTGATGAACTAAAGCAGATTGCGTTCACACCAAAATGAGTTCCTGGGGGTTGATTAGGCAAATGAACCGCTGACGTCACTTCTTCTTCTTCTGCTTTGGGTTTACTGGCAGGCCGCAAACAACTTCACGGCGAGTACAGTAGGTGGCGGTATGCACCTTAAAGTTGCAATCCGCCAAAAAACCGAGAGAAAAAGAAGAAGAAAAACCTCCCACGCCCACTTGCTGTAAACTAGAGATGGCAAATCCGGATCCTTTTACGGACTCAGGGTCTTCTGAGTCAGTCATTGAAGAGATCCGGATCATACGAGTCATTTGAGTCATATGAGTCAGCATCACCAAGACCGTAGAAATCCTATTGGTGAAACCGAAAAGTTGATGTATTTCACGAGCATATTATTATTCCATATATTTTGAATATATATATATATAATATCTGCATGTATATTTTCTATTTCGACATGTATATTTTATATTTTATTTTATTTTTCTTTCTATTCTTGTATATTTTGTAGTTTTGTTTTATTGTAAAATGCCTTTTATGCTGCTGTAACAACAACAATTTCCCAATTTGGGATCAATAAAGTACTATCTATCTATCTATCTATTAAACTGACGTTATATTAACCTCCGCTACACAGTGTATTTTGCTTTAATAAAAAAATTTGATCACAAAAAAAAGGGTTATTTTGCGATTTGCGAATCTGAGTCTGCTGTGGACTCGTGCATGACGACGAGTCTGCTGGATCTCTGGATCTGCTGCTATATGGTTACGGCTCCGAGTCCGCACGAGTCTGATCCGCTGTGTGTTGCACAGCGAGTCAGGATTTGCGAATCTGCGAGTCTGCGAGTCTGCTGTTGACTCGTGCATAATATAGCGCGGGAGCCGGGTGCTGGAGGAGGGGCTATGCTCGTGCACATGACGAGTATGGATCGCTGGATCTGCTATGCTATTACGGTTAGGAGCCGTCGGCTCCTCTGAGTCCCCACGAGTCTGCAGGAAGTTTCACTGATCCGCGTCCCCTCCCCTGAGCCAAACGATAACTTCTGGCAGGCAGCTATCCTGTATACTTGCTAAAGGGCAGATGGACTGGGGTACGTTGTAATGTGATTTTACATGTTATAAAGAGAGTAGCGAGTGACGCAATTTATAGTTTTAATTTGTACGTCACACCAAGTGTGGGACTCAAGGACTCGGGTTAATGAAGAGGGGAGACTCGTCACGACCAGCTCATTTCTAGGATCCGGGTTAATGATCCGGATGAATCAGGACTCGCCCATCTCTACTGTAAATGAGGCGTCTGTTTACCTTCCGACCTCAGACATGAGCTTTGTCTGAGTTATTTAAGCAAACACAAATACAGATCGTCGACCAGTCAAATGCAATAGCAATGCTGATTCGGAAGCGAAGGCGGTTAAGAAGGATTGACAAAAGGATTGGACGACGACATGCACGCGCTACGCTATGTGTGAAATGAATAAACTGTGCCAGGTGTGTAGTATGCACACTAAATAGGCTCAGCAGCTAACACACCTTTATTATATATCCTCCTGAGAGCAACTGCATCCGTCTGCCATGAACCCTACAGAAACCTACGTGTTAGTTGTGGCCCATAGTGGCCTCCATTTGTGTCGTGTAAAATGGGGGAAATCAAAAGTTAGCAAATCCCCATGTTCATAAAAACATTTAGTTTTAGGTCAAATAATTATTACACTGCTCTGAAACTCACTACACTAACTCCTAAGATGTTCCCTTACTATAATTAATTCAAAAATATTGAACTCACAACACTGGTAATAACAAACTTAACCTTTTCTCTTTCTATAAATAAATAGTGCTTGTGTTGGACGCCATTTTGAAATACAATGAAATTATCTTTTTGAAAGCCACAATAAATAAAGCTTTGCCAGTTTATAACCGATGAAACATGATGGTATCAGAATAATCACTTACATGTGATGTATAGGATGCTACACAGGTCACTGTAAAGATAAAGTGTCAGAGTAGAAATAAGCAAGCTTAGTTACATGAAATGTAATGAAAAATGTAAGATACAGGCTCCGTTTAATCGCCATGTAGGTTCTCTTTTATTGCACACTCAAGACAATATCAATAACAGCATCACACTGTCCCAGGTGTGTCGTATGCATGTAAATAGAAGTTAAAATTTTCAATATCAAATAAAGTGTCAGTAGTATCAAAACATATATATATATATATATATATATATATATATATATATATATATATATATATATATATAATAACAATAGATAGGCTCAGCAGCAGACACACCTTAGTGCAAAGTGAAGTGTCAGTATTAATGACAGTGGCATATATATAATCACAATAATACAAAATGAACTGTCCCAGGTGTAGGCAATTTGGGGTGAAGTGTCTTGCCCAGGGACACAACGACATGCTGACTGCAGTGGGGTTTGAACCTGTGCTCCCCTGATCCGAACACCAACGCACCAGACCACTGCACCACACGCCTGCCAACAAGTCATTGTAGAGTTTATCAACGACGACAAGTTTTTCTTAATTTTTTTATTGAAGGCCTGTTGGATTTAATCAGCTCGCTTTGCACTGCCAGAAGCCCAGCCTGAAAGGTATTTTGTTGCTCCACCTGGCGCGCCGACACCTCCACCTGGCGCGCCGCCGAGTCAGCATGGCGCTGCATCACCAAGAGCAGCTGGTCGTCTGATTCCTGGGCCTTGTGTGAATGCAGCAGCCGTTCGTCGTGCATCTCCTTGGCACGCAGGTCCTCATTCTCCTTGCTGACCATGGCACGGCAGTCCATCGCCATGATGGTGTCAAGGAAGCTGTCATCCCGTGCCCGCGTTCCTAAGGTGAAATAAGCAAGATACAAGATCAGTTTAATTGCCTAGTAGGTTGTCAACAGAGACAACATTGGACATGGTGCAGGCAGGGACAGTGTACAAAATGCAGGTGTAAAGTAGAAGATAAGATAGGATCAAATAATATCAAATAAAAAATAAATATCAAAGTGCCCTTATTTATTGTTTTGTGCTTAATGTATGCTTGAACTTTGTTTTATAGGGATTAGTGGACATCAGTTAGATGTGTAACCTTCTTTCAAGGCCAGAGTAGTTACAGTGTAAGTGGATTGACATCTAACATAACATGGCTGAGTACAATTATAACAATCAATAAAAAAAAGGAAAAATAAATAGAATTTCAATTACATTTCTACTTAAATGTGCAAAAATATTAGAACATCAGTCTTTGTGGCATGCAGGTAATCAACTGTTTAAGCTTTTACCATTAACATGTAGAATGAATGTTGCAAATTACTTGAAATTATAGCAACTACAATGTATTGTTCGAGGTAGCATTATGTCCAGCTAGCATGCTAATTGCTAACGTTATATTATCGTTTTATGCCGGAGGGGAAAACTAGTTTCTAATCCAGAGAGAAACACCTCGCCTGAAACACACGATTAGTGCCATGAGTTAGTGAAGCAAATTACAGAACATTGCACACTTATTCACAAGTCAAAACGTGTTCATAGCGGGCACGGCTGAGAATAGCTAGCTAGCTAGATGTTGTTAGCCAGCTTGGACCTATGATAGCAAGTTCTAGCATGGCTAGCTCGATCTACTGAGCAAATAAAAGTACATCTAAGACCAGTATTGTGCAGATTAAAACAGTGCAGTGCATGTATTTTATTTTACCTTCGTAGTCGTCCCGACATGACTTTGCCAGGTCTGCTAACTTTGCTGAGCCACGGAAACTGCATTCAGTAGAAGCTTCTGAATGCGGCGCTTCGCGTCCTCCGAGTAAATCGCCAGAAGCGCCGACACATCCTCATCACTCCACCGCTCCGATAATTTATTTAGTGTTGCTATAATAACTGCTTTCACAAAAGTAATCTCTTCGGGTGCGCTGGCCGAAGCGAGCAAATACAATGGCCGCTTACAAAAAACGAACTACTTTCTCCCACGACAGTCCCTGCTCTCTAGCAGGGACTGAAAAAAGCGGGTCAGATGAAACTACTTTAGTTCCTGGGGCTTTTTGGTGTGAACGCAAATATATCGTAGTTCTGATGAACTATTGTGGGAAAAGTACTGCGGTGTGAACGCGCCTATTGACCTCTGAACTGTAGTGGGGTAGAAGAAATAAGTAGCAACAAATTGAAATACTCAAAATTGTACTTAAGTACAGTACTTCAGTAAATGTATTACACCTCTGGTATGAAACACCTGTAGATGACGTGTGTGTGTGTGTGTGTGTGTGTGTGTGTGTGTGTGTGTGTGTGTGTGTGTGTGTGTGTGTGTGTGTGTGTGTGTGTGTGGTGTGTGTGTGTGTGTGTGTGTGTGTGTGTGTGTGTGTGTGTGTGTGTGTGTGTGTGTGTGTGTGTGTGTGTGTGTGTGTGTCAGGAGCACCCTCTGCTGGGTCAGCCTTTCTTCATGCTTCACCCCTGCAGGACGGAGGAGTTCATGCGTCCGGTGCTGCAGGCGGCTCAGGACCAACACAGGTAGGATCCCTGCTGATGGCTCACCTGCAAACACAGTGCACGCATCACATTGTGCATCAGGCGCTTCAATTAACTCACATCTGTATGCAACTAAAAAGTGCATTAAGTTGTTGCTTGAGTTACAGCTGGTCCATGCAGCTCTGATATCACGACAGGTTATAAAGTCATAGTGCTGCTGCAAATCAGGAGAGCAAACCAAGTGCTTTTCATCTCACGTCATACATAGTGCTGCACAATAAACCATTTATGGTCATCAGGATGTCAACGTGATCAATAAACACATCGCCCAAAACTGAGATATTGCACTTTTTATTTTGAAAGTTAGTATCAGTGGAATACTGCACTCTGTTACGTATTAATAAGATCATTTTGTCAAATAATAAAAAATTCTGACACTTATTTTTATTTAATTCTAGATTTTCCTTCTATATATTGGCTGTGTAGATACAGCACAATTAAAATGCAAACATAAGGGTTCTTGTTAACATTTCTGTGTGTGTGTGTGTGTGTGTGTGTGTGTGTGTGTAGGCCGGTGAACTACGTGTTGTCGTGGCTCAGTGTGGTGGGTCCTGTGGTGGGGCTGGACGTCCCTCTGAAGTACTCCACCCTGCTGCACCCTGCGGCCCCCCCCCGGCAGCACAGAGCCAGGCTGACTCCGTCCCCCTGTGTCTGTCAGCATCACTGTGGAGCCCCCCTGTACGGAGGCTGCATCACTAATCCGACCCTCAGAGGCTGAAGGTGGACTGTGTGTCAGAGTCCTGCACGGGTCTGATTTTTTCAAGATCCGCAAACCGACCCGAACCCGCATATCCTATGAGCATTAAAAATGTGCAATTATTAACACACGCAGTTGCATATTTGGCTCAAAAAGTGTGGGATGTTTGTTATTTCCTCCATCTAGGTCAGGGGTCGGCAACAGGCGGACCGCGGTCCGGATCCGGACCCAGACGCCGACCTATACGGACCCGGACCTATAATCAATACATTAATAGGGGATTTCAATTTTGACGGGGCGATTCTATTTTAACCGCTGTCGACAGGGGGCGAAAGAGACGAGTGAGCGATACAGGGAGAGAAACACAGAAGAAGAGACGAGAGAGCGGCGGAGAGGAAAGTGAGTGAAGAGAATAATTAGCGATACAGGGAGAGAAGCGGAGAGGAGAGTGAACAGGCGTGTTAGCGGCAGACAGGGAGAGACAAATAATTACACATGGCGCTCTCGAAGAAGAGGAAAGTGGACAGTGAGAACAGAGCTTTTAACCCTGAGTGGACGGACTCAATCATGTTCATCCTGCCCACTGGGAGCACAGAACCAGTGTGTCTCATTTGTTCAGAGACCGTGGCGCTCATTAAAAGTGCCAAAACGCCACTATGAGACAAAACACAAAGTGTTTGACCAAACATTCCCTCTCAAGTCAGAACTGAGGTCACAAAAAATAAGCAGTCTCAGGGCCCAATATGATCAGTCGACCAGGATCAAAATTAAAATAAATATCGTTCCAGGGCAGGCTAACCGAGGCTAACCAATGAGCACCTGCATGTGTGTATGAGAATGGCCCTGACACCATTTCAGCCCAGATTTAAACTCTTGGCAGGACAAGCTCGAGCTCAATTCTCGCACTGAATAAAATAAAAAGTGAGTGAGGGACTGCAATATAAGAGGCAAAGAAAGAGAAACTTTAAAACTGTTCAATTGTTATGATGTGTAAAGACTGATATTGTTCTATAATCGTCTGAAACTGTTAAGTCAAGATGTGAAACGGTTAACAAAGAAAAAGGCAAACTCAAGCTGCTGCTACACTTTATTTTATTTATCTAAAATTAAAGGTAGGATAGGTAAGTTTGAGAAACCGGCTCGAGATACACTTTTTGTTATATTCCATGGAATGCTCTTAACATCCCGATAGCAATGAATATCTTAAGTGCTTTGACAAAAAATCCATAATAAAATGTCATCTGTGGAAGCCGTAGTACTGTAAAAAGCACGACCAATCATTTTAGCCGGCCCGGCTAAAATAACTGGATGGCCTACCTGCCTGTCAGCCTTCCATCTGTGCACAAACTTATCTCGTGCCCTCATTGGTCATGTGCGCGTTCGTGTGTGTTGGAGGAGGGGCTCTATAAGGAAGTGGCAGATTTTCTCCGGTTGTGTATTTTCAAATTCTAGCGATCTCGAGCCAGTTTCTCAAACTTACCTACCCTACCTTTAAGCATTTTTAAGATGCACATATTTTCAAAAGCTATTTTATTTATTTTCTCTATTTTATTTTTAAATGCAGCCCGAGAGGAACATTACACATATCCACAGTATTTACTGTATATCTGTATAGTTCAATGTGTAAGGGATAATGTGCAGCGACGCGGTCATTATGGGGAAAAGAACACCGACAGGCTGATCAGGAGCCCGACGCGAAGCGGAGGGATCTAGATCAGCATGAAGGTGTTCTTTTCCCCATAATGACCAAGTCGCTGCACATTATCCCGCTTATTACATGGCCACATTCTCAACAAAGTAACGATATGACTCCCAATATTAATTGAAATGCTTTTATGGATTTAGAAAATTATTTTATTGATTTAAAAAATAGTTGTATGTATTGATTTAAATTGACATGCATCCGCTAAGGAAAATAGTCCGTTGTTACCGTTTGAAAAAAAAAACGTAGCAACGCAACGGCAGGAAGGCGGAGCTTTTTGATTTCAGATTTGAAAACATCGTTGCTTGCTTTAAAATTAGCACAATTCATTATGTCAAATCTTGGGAAGTATCTAGATATCCCTGCCCTAATGCCAAAGTAACTGGCAACTGAATATGTGTCGCCGTTTGATGTCTATGTCTGGACCGCTGCGTAAAAAGGAGGGTTTCTGCCCGTTACTTCTCCGCTGTTTTCTTGTCGCTCTTGTCTTGTCAGTTAGAAAAGCAAACTGCATGCAGTTTGCTTTTCGGCTAAACTGTATACAGTTCAATCGACCGGATTTGTTTGTGCAGATGTGAGCGTCCTTAACAACGGTCAATAAATCCTTGACAGCGGTCTGTCTGTTCTGGATTAACAACGTGTCACGTGTTCTGAATTGACCAATCAGAATCGAGTATTCAACTAAGCCATGTAATAATAATTGACAATACATATTGTTGTTTTTGAATTGGCATTTATTGGCAGTCAGTTGTTGATTACATGCAGACGTTGATAAAGCTACAGGCTACTTCAATATATATCACACTAATTCATAAAGCAAGTTAGACATTTTGATGTTCCGGACCTTTGCATGGGGAGGTTTTCTCTAATTGGACCTCGTTGAATTTTAGTTGAATACCCCTGATCTAGGATGACACCAAAAGCCTCCCAGACAGACCAGAGGCCTGTACTACGAAGCCGGATTTTCCTAACCTGGATATGTTTGAGTTAGCCAGTTGGCCCAATCCAAAACATACGCGCTCTCGCTAAACTGTACTACGACGCTGGTTATCAAGTGGATCGCTCAAGCCAGCCGTGTCCTATCTAGTTAGGTGCGCGTTCACATGAAAGGGGTGGTATTTGGAGCATTCGACCAATCTCAAACATGGACAAGCGTACTGACAGCGCAGCGTCATACTTCCTGAATGAAAAGTGAACTTTAATATTAGTCAAAGTTAAACTTTAAACATCCATGACTTAAACACTTTATCCAGGATAAAAGCCACATAGCTGCACCTGCAAGGTGAATACAGCTGGTAAAAGAAAAAGTGTTTGAATGCGTACATTAACAGGTTTATGAAATCACTGCCCCGTCTAAGACACGAGTGGATCTGACTTTAATTACATTTGACTCGAGTGTTTCGTCAACTTAATGTGTTGCTTAAAATAATACTTCTGCATACAGTATGTGACACTGTGAGTGTTGCACGCCAGATACGGCTCAAGAAGCTGACTCAGATAAGGAAATATATGATACATTATGATGTGATATGATATGAATGATAATGGGACACATCGACGTCTGCACTCACATCGACGTCTGCACTCACAGTGCCGCGGACTGTACGTAATGTTACTCTGATCCGGTTACTTATGTTGTGGCAGATATTTAAGTAAGCTTTCTTAACGCTAATATTATAATAGTCAGATTGCTCTGAAGATGGGAGGGGATATTCTATTAATTTTCACGTTCACACAGTCAGTTGATTTTTGCCGGCCGTCTTTCCTGCAACGGCAGTTTTTCTGTATTTCCTCTATCCTGTAATATGACTTGATAGCTTTAAACTCCGCACACGGAGCTCTGATTGTTCAGCAGGCGGTGCTTTCACTGAGTTGATCTCTTAGCCTGCAACCTAACCTCCTCCCGAGGAGGTTAGCTGCTCAGCATAAATTACCATGGAGATCTAGCCCGCTAAAAAGAGAACCAGCGTCGTAGGACCGGAAAGCCCGAGTTTTCCCTGAAGTCAGCCGGCTAAGCGAAAATCCGGCTTCGTAGTACAGGCCTCTGAGGTCTGCGAAGACCAGGGAAAACAACCGGCAAAAGCACAGAAAAAGGTTCCGAAATCATGACGGCAGATAGCCCGCGCGAGCCTGGTGACGTGGGCGCTACAACTCGCATAATTGATATCCATAGGATCAATTTAATCGCTCGCAACCATGCAAAACACACACAAAACACACACAAAACAGGGAAAACGACGGGCAAAAGCACAGAAACACACATCACAACATGGGGGACACACACGCACGCACACGAATGGTTCATTATTGATATCGATACGATTATTATTATTTATGATTCTTATTTGAATACATTGCATGCACTTTTGACCCCCCGCAACATGTAAGAAAACGCACCAAATGTGCGTCAGGATTGGTGAAAATTGCGATGTATATATGGTTGTGTGTGTGTGTGTGTGTGTGTGTGTGTGTGTGTGTGTGTGTGTGTGTGTGTGTGTGTGTGTGTGTGTGTGTGTGTGTGTGTGTGTGTGTGTGTGTGTGTGTGTGTGTGTGTGTGTGTGTGTGTGTGTGAGAGAGAATGTGGAGACACTGTGATGGATCGTTGGAGCTATGTGCTATGGGCTCAGAACAGTCTCATAATACACACATGCACACAGAAGGATTCACACTTGTATTTCATGATCCGCAAAAGGAGTCACACTTGTATTTCCGGATCCACACTTGTGTTTTTCAATGCACACACAAATGTGTTCCGTTTCATATACATGTAAATAAAATCCAAATACAGAAAAAAGTTTTACAGATGTATTTTTGATCCTCACATATTTGTTTTCCGTTTAAATCCCCTGCACCTGCAAACACAAACCGCTTTCTGTGCATGGATCGCTGTGCATTTGTGTGTGGGTTTTTTGAGACTCCCCTGACGGTCACCCGATTCGTACTTGTAATTTTTTCTATCTATAGCCAATCAGATGTCTCCTTCATTCTAAGCCAATCACATGAGCGCGTCCCCACGAGGGTATGATTTATTGCGTTCATGACACTTCATATACGCATTTTGCGCTGTGCAGGGTTTCCGCGGACAGAATTTATTTTACCGGACAAATTTGAAACTTACCGGTCATGTTTCAATAATAAGAAGAAGAAGAAGAAGAAGAAGAATTGTGTAGCAGAGTTTCCGTTAGCAGGTAATTACCGGACTATGACCGGATATGGCTAATAACACAGGAGTAAGGATCATCTCTTTTTTCCTCTCTCCCTCCCTCTCTCCTGACAGCCCGTCAGTTTCTCAGGCAGCTCGCTAAAACTTCACTCGCGTTTATGTCCATATCGATCAGATCCAGCTCTCCTGATCGGCCTTTATAGAGAGTACCGATCAAACTATTAAGAGTGAATATCGGCCGATAATGACCGGCGGGGCTCCCCCCGTTGACAGTTCACTGTCTAGCACTGGCTTCGTAGTGCACTGATCGATTAGGCTAAGCTAACCTGTAGCTGCTCCCTCCACACTCACAACAACTTCATACAGACATAAATAAAGCAGCTGTATTCGCCATACAGGAAACACACATTTAAAACGGTTTTGCCTGCCGTTTTTGTGTACACAAGCATTCATTAATGGTTCGGAAAGTGGCACTGTACCCTTAATAATATAAAGTATTTGCGTGCATTTCCTGCTCGGAAAGTGGCAATGTACTGAGAGTGGAAGTGTCCTGATATGAGATTAGCGCCTGCAGGCAGGCTCCATGGACCTGTCAGCTCCGGACAGCGCAAAATGCGTACATGAAGCGCTACAGTACGTCATGAACGCAATAAATCTACCCTCGTGGGGGCGCGCTCATGTGATTGACTTAGAATTGAGGAGACATCTGATTGGCTATAGATAGAAAAAATTACAAGTACGAATCGGGTGACCGTCAGGGGAGCATTAATGTCAACCAACCATTTGTGCAGATAGCATGAAGTAGAAAAGATCGCTGATGCTAATGTAGCATTAGCGTTAGCATTTCTCCCCCGGGCTTAAATGGTGTATTATAGAATGATCACACCGGTGTGACAGTACTCTTCAAAGTGTTCACGAAATATGACTACTACTCTTACTGTTTAACATTTTGGGTTACTTAATGTTACTTCATGTTAAGGCTAATAAAAATGACAAGGCTAAGCCGGCTGTAATGCTAACTAACGTGCTCGCTACTAGCTAGGTAGCTAACTTGATCCAGCCACTCCTGGTCCTTTCATCAGACGGGAAGCGAAAGAATGAGCCAGACCCATTGCTGGTATGATAACAACCTGGTACTAAGCACACAGGCATCTTGTTAAAGTTATCTTATCTTAGCTATCTCTATTTTAGTGGAGGAAAACAATTGTGACATCAGTTATGAGTGACATCACTTATGAGTGACATCACTTACGCGACTCTGGGATTTGTAGTCTTTCTAGTTGCGTATTTTTCATAGTCTTATATTTCAACAGTTTTACGACAAACTGGGACTTTTTTGACATGGAAATGATTTTTTAAGATTGACAAACATCATATGTGTAATTCATGGCACAATTCAAACAGGATCGAAAGATACGTTTTCTCTCTCCATTGACTTCAATACATCATTTTTCCGAAATAAGGTCCCATAGACCGGAAGTCAATGGGCGTGACTTCGCCACTCTATTAATATTCAGTCTTAAAGTTATGCATCAATTAGGGCGTGGTCACATTGAGTGACAGCTCTGTCAAGTGACTGCGGCTGTAAGCTTCTTGTCTCTCTGCTAGCAGCTCCATGATGATACAGGCACTCTGCCTGGTCAGTTCTGGTTAACGTCACAGTCATATCTGAAGAACGAACCCAAACCTTGTTGTTTTTATTAATTGTATTACCAAATTGGTATCAAATAAATAGTAAGCATTGGATTACCAATGCTTAGTATTTATTTGATTTTCATTACACTTGTGAAACCGACTAATTGTGGCTGTAGAAAGTGAACATGTAACTTAATGCCTGCATTTAAGGACGATGAATAGCCTACTCAATGCTTTAGGGATGATTTGTTAAAAATATTAGATCAGACGCTATGTGTGCTTCAGTTAAAACTAAGCTTATTCATTGCATTTCATTTGTTCTTCCAAAGTTACAGTAAAATAAAAAGGACCCTGACTCGGTCAATACACAATGCAACATGTTCAACAGAAGAGAATCAGTTATATTGTTTGTACACATGGTACTTTACATATATATCTGTTTGTTTAAAGTGTCCAGGTGATGCAGACAGGCTGGACCAGAGAGTGAGAGACAGAACTGGACTCCTCACAGCAGTGAACTTCAGCACAGGTACAAATACTCTTTTCATACTGTACAAAGAATCAAGAAAGATATTGGTTCAAATAAATTAAGTATTGACTTTAATACACTGATATACATTCCATTAAACAATACTAAATACTAGATCACCTACACATCAGTGAAGTTGAGGGGTTTTTCCATGCAAAAAGTTACATTTAGATGTTAACAAGCAATATGACTTTGTCAGCTTTCTAATTGAATGTATTGAAGGCAAAGCTATTTAACACATAGTGAGAACTGCTACTATTTATCTCTCAATATTGTCTGTAAAAAACGTGGTAAAAGTTATTATTTCAGTGAGACAACAGAGCAAGCTTCTACAGTTGCACTAAGTTTTGATAACAGTTAAATATTATTTTGATAATAAAATAGATTTCAATGTTGATGAATTTCATACTGTTCATTCATAATCTGATTGTCTTTGTAGCTCACTGTTGAAATAAAATAATAACATTACAATTACAAAATAATTATATCTACAGCCCCTAAACACACAAACACACCTCTTTCATAAATAACACACTTGTTCTGCAATAATATGTTTTATGTTTCCTGTAATTTTTGTTAGGAAAGGACATGCCTGAAAGACACGATTCTACATTTTCTCCTTCTCTGAGGGTCAAGAAGAACATCCAAGAGGACAATTAAAAGCTGATTTTATGAGATTTTAAGACCAGTACAGGACATTCACCATGAAACTACTTTTATTGTGAAAACAAAGATCTGCTCACCGAATATTTTTGTAGTCTATCAGGACCATCATTTGTTTGTGACGCTGCACCTCAGAGAAGGTGTGGTTATAGGCTTATACAGTAGTGTGGCAAAAAACATAGTCAGCTGATCGAATGCCCCTATTTCCACATCTACACTCCATCAGCTGATTATTTCTATTTGCCTCACTTCATGAGCTTCACATCACTTGTGCCTTGTACCGCAGAGTTTGCAACGTCACAAATAAATGGGGCCAATCTTCAGTCAGATGTGAATGTGTAATCTAACATTTTCAGTAAGAATAATGGACAAAAGGATTGCAAATTCAATTTATTGAAATGTGAACCAAAAGTTCATCAAAAATGTTTTAAATAAAAAGCACATATGGACAGAAGGTGTAAACCTATTAAATGTATAAGTAAACACATTTAGTCAAATAAAGTGACAGACTAGGGCTGAAGTCGAATAGTCCATTTAGCTTAGGAACCTTCCTAACGGAGTGAAATGACCCGGAAGTCCCTCAGTGGCAGCCATGATAAGTGCCGTTCGAATTCTCTAGATCAGGGGTTTTCAAAGTGTGGGAAGGTGAGCCTCCCCTCAGAGAACATAAGAACAGCCGCGCCCCCCCCTCCCAATTATTATTGCTATTATTATTATTATCATTGTTGTTGTTGCTATAATGCAGGGGTATTCAATTGCATTTCAAAGAGGTCCAGTAAGATAAAATGAAGACTGTTTCTCTCCTCTTGTCTCGTCTCTGTGTGTGTGTTTGAATCTATCGTGCTGGCTCACTGACTGCACCGATTTGATTGGCTGAGTAGCGTCACCTCCTTAAAACATTAAACAATAACTTTTTTAAACCTTTCTATCTTTATGTTTTAAACATATTGTATACAACTCCCCCACTACTTGGACTATTCCTTGCACCCCTCTAGAATAAGCCCAAATGGTCTCAACCATATTGCATCAGTAATAACGTGCACTTTGTTGTTATCGTTATAACAAGATCGCAAGGACAGTGGTAGCGATCGGACAATTGAGTGTTGTTCAGTTTGTGTGTTGTGGAACATGCGTGTCCGTGCATGAAAATATACCACACACCCAATTACAATAGCATGTTCAATTCACTACCCTGGAAGTTAATAAAGTTGTTAAAGTTGGAACAGCCTGTGGACAGCCGTTCTTCCTTGCATGTCAGTCGCCGACACCTTCTTACAGAGGACAGGCAAATCTAGCTGCAGCACGACCCGTATATTTTCGCACGCCGTGTTCTCAACACATATTTTTAAAACATTTTTAACATTTTCAACATCGTGGATAAATCCTTATATGTTCCCGGCAACACACTGAACGTCAATTTTGCCTCCTTATTACACTCATCCCTACTTTAGTGGGAGCAATGAGGCTGCGTCTTTGATGCACACAGGAATAAACGCAGATCATACTCTGCACTTGATTTTGATCAAAGTCCATGCGGAAAACCCGCACTCACACAGGTAGGTGGAGATGAAGGGAATGAGCACTTTTACAGCCTTTTTTGGCGAAGTGGGGGAACTCGGTCTCCACAGACAGCCAAAAGTGGGCAAGTGTCACTTTTCTCATCTTTTCTCGTTATTTTTTTTCTCACGCTGCGCCTCCCCTGAAGCTCTCTGGCGCCCCCCAGGGGAGGCGCGCCTCACACTTTGAAAACCGCTGCTCTAGATGATAGGAAAGGAGGTTTCAAACTTCCTTTATAACCTCCTTTAGCTTAGGAACCACTGGACCTCCCTCACCGAAAGGAGAGGAGAAAATGCTGCCCCACAATGCCTTGCAGCCGCAGCATTTGCCGTCACACAACAGTCGGCGGTTCACGGAAACAACCGATTATGACCGAGAAATTATATCATGAAAGTTACGGTGCTTTTTAAGCATTTTAAAACGTATGTGGTAACTTGCCAAAGTGCTTTGTTTTGAACGTTCATCAGTATTATAATCAAAAAGAGAAATATGAACGTTAGTTTTTACTGAAATGATCAAATAAAGTCAACATTTCACAGTATTTACTGAGCTGTGTGGGGTTTGTTCAACTTTTAAAAGATGTTTGAATGGTGATATACACAGTGATAGATGTTAAGGACTAACGTTTATAATAAATACATCTGTATTGATTTTAAGATATTTTCATAGTTCATACAATCATACGTATTGGGATCATTTGTATTAATGTGGACCGGAGGGAGAGGGTGACGAACATAAGTTTCACTTTCCTTTTTTATTTCAATTCCAACTTTGGTCATGAAGAATATGTTTCTCTGTTGTCCCCGTTCATAAAGCATAAAACAACAGCATCAGAGCACGGTGCAGAGTCTCTAGATGAGTTTACAGTAGTCCCTCGTTCTTATTAAACATCCATGTTGTAGTCCGCTGTATAGAAAACTGTAGTTTCCATAGTTTCCCCACAGCAGCAGACGCACATTTATGACGTCCGCTGGCGCATCATAAACACGTCGGATAGTGAAAGTGCAGTCGGATTCTCTAAAGTACCGCAGTCTCTTCTCCTAAATCCTTTTGAATTCTCCTATCCACTATCCCTTAACCCTGTGATGTTTCACACAGAGGTCAAGGGATAGACGATAGGGTTAGACGTTAGGAGCTGATTTTTGGACTATTCGACTGCAACCTAGGACTGTGCAGGTGGTATCGGCTATGCCCAGCATGGGCTCCTCCATCAGGCCTGGTCCTCCTCCTCCATCAGGCCTGGTCCTCCTCGCAGAGGAAAGACCCTCAGTCCTCTCCAAACCAACAGACAGGACGTCCATCACACGGAGGTTTCTCCCTGAAGTCTCTGCAGCTCTCGGGACACCACGCTGTCTCAATCCGTCCACACTGAATATGTGAGGGGGAAAATGAAAATAATTAATGTTTTAGAGAATAAGAAATATAAAGTTGACTGTTGAGTTGCTCAGTTTTTTTAGATTGTCAATACTATTACTGTATAACTAATATCTCAGGTTAAGAGGCACATTCAAATAAAGATTGGTCTTTAAATACATTTAGTTGATTTTGTCTTTTGAATTGTTTGTCTAAAGTCAAGGATCTAGAACTGGTTTTAATGATACAGTCTGGTTTTAATGCTGTTTGGAGGAGGCATCACAGGTAAGAGCACTAACTAGCTACCATCACATGTACCTTAGCTTGACTTAAATGTATTAAACGTATAATTAAAGGTGGGGTAGGTAAGTTTGAGAAACCGGCTCGAGATACACTTTTTGTTATATTCCATGGAATGCTCTTAACATCCCGATAGCAATGAATATCTTAAGTGCTTTTGTTATGTATGTGTCACATCAGGTGTGACTGTGCCTTTAAGATGGCACCGGGAGTTTGGGGATGTGTGAACCGGATACAGTTGGTTGTGGTTGTGTTGGTGTAGCAGTGTGTGCTATAACGTGTTGAATAAACGGTCAACCTAAATGTCGTAGTCCATAGTCTAAATATATACAACATTGGCGACGAGGATTATGGATTCTCTACTCTCACCTCTCTCCCCGTTCCTCGCACTGCCGGGCGAACCGCCGATTCCGTGGGTTCGCTGGCTTGAGTCCTTCGAAACGTTCATAGTAGCCGCGGGGCTAGCTGAAGCTAACGACGACAGGAAGAAAGCCCTGCTGATACACACGCTGGGCAGCGAGGGACAGCGGATTTTTCGGACTCTCGGACCTGCTCCGAAATACGAGGACTGTGTTACACTGCTCACTGGACACTTTGCTGCTCCACAAAATGTTATGCTCCGGCGGATTGTTTTTCGGCAACGCCGGCAACAGGCGGGTGAGTCCGTCCACCATTACGTGGCTGATCTGAGGGGACTAGCCAGCCTCTGTAAATTCGGGGCACTGGAAGATGAACTAATACGGGATCAGCTGGCTGAGCACACTAACAGCTCGAAGCTCAGAGAAAAGTTGCTAATGATGACAGACCAGCTCACTTTAACAAGAGCAGTGGAGGTAGCTTTCCAGCTTGAGTCAGCAGCAGCCTTAGCATCACAGCTAGCTCCCTCCTCCAGTTCTTTTCCCCACAGACCCATGCTACTAACTCAAACGGTGGCGCTACCCATGGAGCCTCCCGGGGAGGTTTTCCCTGAGGACAACTTTGATGTGAACTTTGCAGCACGCCAGGGTACGGCAGCACGCCGGGCCTGTGGTAATTGTGGCTCATCATCGCACCAGAGTCGAGCTCCAAACTGCCCTGCCAAAGGACAGAGGTGTCAACGCTGTGGCAGACAGAACCATTTCGCACGGGTCTGTCGCTCTGTTCCTGCAACCGACAGCCCACCTCCACGTACGCCTGGGCCGCACGCACCGACGACCATCCACTCAGTGGCCGCTATCTCCCGACCGCTAAAGTGCTGCACGGTGGAGCTGGATGGGGTCTGCCTCCCGCTGCTGCTGGATACGGGGGCCTCCAAGTCGCTCCTGAATGTTTCCACGGTCCGGCGTCTCTTTCCGCTCCGAACACTGACCGCCGACGCCGAGGATCTGTACGGGTATGGACACTCTAAAATTGGAATGGCGGGCACAATCACCTTTGCTGTGCGTTACGGGACTAAGGCTCTCCCCGCATTCACCTTTCAAGTGTCTCACCAGGGGGCCAACCTCATGGGTTTTGACTTGTTTTGTGAGTTGGGTTTCACCCTTGTGGACAATTCTGGGGACGCCATCTTGTCTGTTGGCTCGCCGTGGCATCAGCGCTGGCCAGCTCTTTTCAGTGGTTTGGGCTGCCTCACCGCCTTTGACCACCAGCCCCTCCTCAAGCCTGAGGTACACCCCGTGATTCAGCCCATACGCCGCCTGCCTCTCGCCCTGCGCGACGACGTCACCGCCGAGCTGCAAAAACTCTTGGACGCGGGCATCATCGAACGGATTGATGCTTCCCCGTGGATTTCAAATCTGGTGGTGGTAAAGAAGAAGTCAGGGGGCCTGCGCCCGTGCATCGACCTCCGGCCGGTGAACAAGGCCGTGATACCTGACAGGTATCCGCTGCCCACAGTGGAGGAGCTAGCCGCACAATTCTACGGCTCTTCCATGTTCACGAAACTAGACCTTCGCCAAGGCTACCTGCAGGTTCCGCTGCACCCCGACAGCCGCAGCCTTACAGCTTTCGTGACGCATGTCGGAGTGTTTCGCTACACCCGCATGCCCTTCGGCCTCAGCTCGGCCCCCAGCTGTTTTCAAAAAATCATGAGCACCATCTTCGCCGGCATCCCGGGCGTGGTCGTCTTCCTGGACGACATAGTGGTTCATGGTGCAACACCAGCCGTTCATGACGAACGCCTGGCGAGGGTGCTGGACGTCCTCGCCAGTCACAACCTCACACTCAATGGGGAAAAGTGCACCTTCGCCGTTCCAGCCATCGACTTCGTGGGGTTCCGCCTGACCGCCGACGGCCTCAGCCCGCTACACTCCAACGTAGAGGCGGTGCTGCGCCTGCCTGAGCCGTCCTGTCCAGCTCAGATCTCTTCGTTTCTGGGGATGACGGCCTACTACCTGCGCTTCCTTCCTCAGTACTCCTCGACCACCTCCCCACTACGCGAACTCCTGAAACAGGACGCGGTCTGGGAGTGGACCCCGGCCTGCTCTGCCGCTGTTGGCCAGCTCAAGACGCAGCTCACCTCAACGCCGGTGCTCGCATTCTTTGACCTGGCGAGCCCCACGCTCGTGACCTGTGACGCGTCCAATACGGCAATAGGGGCGGTGCTGTCCCAGATCCAGGGGGGCACAGAACGCCCAGTGGCGTTCGCCTCTCGGTCCCTCAACTCGGCCGAACAGAAATACTCGGTGGGGGAGCGGGAGGCGCTGGCCTGCGTCTGGGCGTGCGAGCGGTGGCATATGTACGTGTATGGGCGACATTTTACGTTGCGTACTGACCACCAGGCTCTTACAGCCCTGCTTGCTACATCGGGGTCGGGGCACAAACCGCTGAGGATCTACCGCTGGTCAGAGAGGCTCCTGCCGTATGACTTCACCACAGTGTTTACTCCCGGCAGGGAGAATGTGGTGGCTGACCTGCTCTCCCGCGCCACCCCCACCCCAGCGCCCGGCGCGGGCCCTGACGCAACAGAGTCAGAGCTCATACTCATGCTCCACGCCCCGCTTCAGGCCGCGGTTTCCCTGGAGGACCTTCGGCTCGCGTCGGAGGAGGACCCCACGCTCTCCCGGCTCCGCACTTACATCCGGGAGGGATGGCCTGCGAAGTTCCCGGAAGAGCTGGCGCCTTTTCATCGGGTCAAGGACGAGCTGACCTGCTGGAACGGTGTCTGCGTAGCCCGGGGCCTCCGCACGTTCGTCCCCATCAACCTCAGGGCACGTGTATTGGCTATGGCGCACGAGGGCCACCTGGGTATCGTGAAGGTGAAACAGCGCTGCAGGGATTTGGTGTGGTGGCCGGGCATAGATCGAGATATAGAGACAATGGTGAAGGAGTGCACGGCCTGCCTGGTCAGTGGCAAAACGGGCCCGCCACCCCCACCGCCCCTGCAGCCCTTGCAGTGGCCGCGCGCGCCTTGGGAGCACATGCAGCTGGACATCTGTGGGGAGCTCCATGGCGTCCCGCACCACCAACGCTTCCTCTTGGTGGCTTACGACCTCCATTCGAAATGGCCAGAGGTGGTCGCCACAGGGTCCGTAACGGCTCGGGTGGTCACAGACTTCCTCTCCTCTCTGTTTGCTCGGTGGGGCAGTCCTAACGCCATCACTACAGATAACGGCCCACAGTTTGTCTCAGCTGAGTTCGCCACCTTTGTGGAAGAGAGGGGGATTAAACACATCCGAACAGCTTTCTACCACCCGCAAGCAAATGGGGGGGTGGAAAGGTTCAACCAAACCCTAAAGAACGGGATCAGAGCACACCTGGCAGATGGTCTTCCGTTCTCAGCCGCGCTGCTCCGCACCCTGCTTCACTACCGGGCGACGCCGCATTCAACTACCGGCAGCTCCCCAGCCCTCTTGATGATGGGCCGTGAGCTCCAGCTCCCTTTGGATCGGTTACGGGCCCCGGCGGCCGTCACGCCAACAGCCGCACCCTGCCAGAGCGCCAGGGTCGCAGAGGCTCAGCGCCGCATGAAGCAGCGGTTCGACAAGAAACGGAGGGTCAGAGCGCCTGCCTTCACAGTGGGGGATTGGGTCAGGATTCACCGTCCTAACCGGGACCACAAGCTGCTATCCTTCTGGACGGCGCCGATGAAGGTCACCGCTCAACTGGGGTCAGCCACCTTTCGTCTGGCCGACGGATCACGGTGGCATGCAAGCCGGCTTCGGAAGGTGGCACCGCCCCCCATTGTGGACCCAGGGCCCGGGGAGGACGGGGACTTTGCTTTTCCTGATGAGCTGTTGCAGGGTCCAGCCGGGTTCCCACCTGAGCCGGTTGAGCCAGTGGTTCGTCCTGAAGCTCATCCGGCCCGTGTCCGGGTCAGACCAAGATACTTGGAGGACTATATTGTGAGCTTGTGATTCTCAGGGGTAATGTTCAGAGCATAGTCTGTTGCGTGGCAGAATAATCCACATGGCTATGCTGGTGACTGGCAGTCTACCCAGTTCATCTAGAGTAGATAGCTCAAAGTTAATTGCGTAATTGGGGGGGGTAAATGTTATGTATGTGTCACATCAGGTGTGACTGTGCCTTTAAGATGGCACCGGGAGTTTGGTGATGTGTGAACCGGATACAGTTGGTTGTGGTTGTGTTGGTGTAGCAGTGTGTGCTATAACGTGTTGAATAAACGGTCAACCTAAATGTCGTAGTCCATAGTCTAAATATATACAACAGCTTTGACAAAAAATCCATTAAAAAATGTCATCTGTGGAAGCCGTAGTACTGTAAAAAGCACGACCAATAATTTTAGCCGGCCCGGCTAAAATAACTGGATGGCCTACCTGCCTGTCAGCCTTCCATCTGTGCACAAACTTATCTCGTGCCCTCATTGGTCATGTGCGCGTTCGTGTGTGTTGGAGGAGGGGCTCTGTAAGGAAGTGGCAGATTTTTTCCGGTTGTGTATTTTCAAATTCTAGCGCACTCAAGCTGGCTTCTCCAAAATTACCTACCCCACCTTTAAGTGATAGCAAAATATAAATAAATAATGTCATGCAAGCAACATATTAATATTTGCTTGATTCCAGTGTTGAATTTAGCACAATTGCATACAAACGTTAAGGGATTTTAAGATTCTGAAGTATTATGCTAAAAACTCAATAACTTAGATTATTATTTATAGTTTTGCTGAATAGTTTCATGTCCGCTTACCTTAGAAACGTAAAATACGACGGCAGTGTGCAGACGGGGAGCATGTTAGCTTAGCTTGGTAGCTTCAGCTAGCTCTGGAACTTCCAGCTCGGTAACAGGAGGTCCCGCCTCGGCTCCGCCTCTTTGCCCTTATTTGGAGTAGAGATGGGCGAGTCCTGATTCATCCGGATCATTAACCCGGATCCCAGTGGCGGCCGGTGGTCTTTTTTTTTGGTGGGGCTCTTGACGTACCGTAAGTGACCTACCCGGGGGGTCCGGGGGGTTTCCCCCCGAAAATTTTTTTCGAGAAATGACCCCTTAAATGATGACTTCTGGTGATGTTAGAGGGGGGGGGAAAGGAGAAATCGAGGCTTAAAAATATGAGAAGACTGATCAATACCTCCATAATCTTCAGTGTGGAAAATATTATTTATCAACCTGAACATCTACTACTTTACCAGGAATTTGTGTTCTCAGAACTGGTCTGTTTTTTTCTTTCTTAAAACTGTTCATGTTTTATGAACCAACACCTTCACCAAGTAGCTTTACAGTGAACTGCATGTGAGATATAAAATTAATAGCATCTTTTCAGTAGCATTAATTATAAATATTTAAGTGGTTCAATACAAGTCACTACAGCATTTCAAACTGAACTGTGAATAAATGCAATTTAAAAAAAACAACCACAGCACAAAATGTCATAAATTGTCTTTTTTCTTTGTTTCTCTGAGGATTATTTACAAACAGGCTTATTTACATATAGCAATAACTCAGAAATGAAAAAGCTACATCGTCTAACACGAACAACCAGTTAGCATAATGATAATATATGTGTTATGTACAATGTAACTGGCAAGGCTAGAGCAAGAAAGAACATAAAGTTTGCAAAAGGTTTAAATAACTTCAAGTATCTGTCTTCAGATTACGTGGAGGTTTTAGTCCGATGGGAAGCAGATTTTAAGCGACACCGAAGATAAACCAAAAATGTGGTGGAGCTGCAAACCGTGTAGTGTTGCTGGGACAGAACAGGAGCTATAACCGTTGGAAAATACATCACAGACAATGCAACAAACGTGGAGACAGAACAATCACTTCTGTGATAAATGCCCACTTATTAATAAACTTCTAACAACCATGGGAAACCTCCTCTCTACATATAAAGTGATATCCAAGCATGGGAAACAAAAGACAGCATTTACCTGTTTGCATCCAGCTAGCCAAGCCTTTCTTGTGTACCAGCTACTTGTGAAGCCTCGTGTATAAATGTTGTCTTTTTCACGAGATTGCTGCGATATATTCAAATCGGGTTGGTCCGGTCCAAGGTCTTTAAGCAACAATTTATCTGCCAAACTTCTCCTTTCGAAAGGATTGGAGATTAGCTCTTGAACAGAATTAGGCGGGGACCGAGGTCCGGAGACTCCACCTGCACACGAAGCCATCCTCATCAACTACTGCGTCAACCGGATACGAGTCACTGTCCAAACTACTCACAGACTGCACTGGGCGCTGACATTGGCGCCCGGTGACCGTCATCTTTGACGACGCTGATTGGCTGAAATTATATTTTCGCGGCATAGTTTACACGTTACAGATAGCAACAGTCAGCTGCTAGTGGCTGCTGCTGCACTGGTTGAAGGCTCCTCTCTTAGCGCCCAGACGAGAGAAGGTGCATGGGCAAGGCCAGGCAGGAAACATGTGACTTATCAGTAACTTTAGACATCGTAACACAATTTTAAACGAGATTTTATTGTAGATTATACATTTTACTGATACCAATTATATAATATTTACCTTGTTCATTAAAAATAAAAATAAAAACATATATATTTTTTTAAACATTTTTTTTTTTTTTTATTTTAATTTTATTTATTTATTTTTTTTTTTTTTTTCAATATGGGAAGAGGTGGGGCGGCGCCCCTAGCGCCCCTATGGACCGGCCGCCACTGCCGGATCCTAGAAATGAGCTGGTCGTGACGAGTCTCCCCTCTCCATTAACCCGAGTCCTTGAGTCCCACACTTGGTGTGACGTACAAATTAAAACTATAAATTGCGTCACTCGCTACTCTCTTTATAACATGTAAAATCACATTACAACGTACCCCAGTCCATCTGCCTACCCTTTAGCAAGTATACAGGATAGCTGCCAGAAGTGATCGTTTGGCTCAGGGGAGGGGACGCGGATCAGTGAAACTTCCTGCAGACGGCTCCTAACCGTAATAGCATAGCAGATCCAGAGATCCATACTCGTCATGTGCACGAGCATAGCCCCTCCTCCAGCACCCGGCTCCCGCGGCTATATTATGCACGAGTCAACAGCAGACTCGCAGATTCGCAAATCCTTACTCACTGTGCAAAACATAGCAGACTCGTGCGGACTCAGAGCCGTAACCGTATAGCAGCAGATCCAGAGATCCAGCAGACTCGTCATCATGCACGAGTCAACAGCAGACTCAGATTCGCAAATCCTGACTCGCTGTGCAAAACACAGCAGACTCGTGCGGACTCAGAGCCGTAGCCATATAGCAGCAGATCCAGAGATCCAGCAGACTCGTCATCATGCACGATTCAACAGCAGACTCAGATTCGCTAAATCGCAAAATGACCTTTTTTTTGTGATCAATATGTTTTATTAAAGCAAAAGACACCACTTTACACACATTTAACACATACAAACACCAGTATTGCAATGATTACGCAGTCCATGAGAAAATATGGGGGGCATATGATTAGATATAATTATATGTTTAATAATAATAATTGTATAATTAAGACATTTTATATATTCTAACTGTTTTGCAATTTTCTATCATTTGTCATTGTTTGTTTCTTTTTGTGTGCTATGTTCAAAATAAACGTTTTGCCAAGTAAGATCCTTATTGGAAATGCAGCTATTACACGCAGGAGACTGTTGCACAACATGACCATTTTGTTAGAAGTCTACACTGAAACTTCATTTAGAGCCGGAAACATAATGGACTTAATCAAAATCGCGGGATCCGTGAATCCAGGTCAATGATCGAGAGAGACCAGTAGCCTACGAGTTAGTCAGCGGAACTTCACAGACTCAGATTCGCAAATCCTTACTCACTGTGCAAAACACAGCAGACTCGTGCGGACTCAGAGCCGTAACCATATAGCAGCAGATCCAGAGATCCAGCAGACTCGTCGTCATGCACGAGTCAACAGCAGACTCAGATTCGCAAATCCTGACTCACTGTGCAAAACACAGCAGAGCAGACTCGTGCGGACTCAGAGCCGTAGCCATATAGCAGCAGATCCAGAGATCCAGCAGACTCGTCCTCATGCACGAGTCAACAGCAGACTCAGATTCGCCAAATCGCAAAATAACCCTTTTTTTTGTGATCAAATTTTTTATTAAAGCAAAATACACTGTGTAGCAGAGGTTAATAAAACGTCAGTTTAATATGCTCGTGAAATGCAACAACTTTTCGGTTTCACCGATAGGATTTCTACGGTCTTGGTGATGCTGACTCATATGACTCAAATGACTCGTATGATCCGGATCTCTTCAATGACTGACTCAGAAGACCCTGAGTCCGTAAAAGGATCCGGATTTGCCATCTCTAATTTGGAGCAGGCGGGAGTTAGACTCTGACGTCACTGTCGAGACGTTAGTGGCCGACACCGCCTACTTTATGCTTCTCGGCAACTCTGCAAAATCCTATGGGTGACGTCACGGACCCTACGTCCATTTATATATACAGTCAATAGCCGCGTTCACACTGCAGCACTTTTCCCACTTTAGTTCCGATATAGTTCTGAAATGTCGCGTTCACACCAAAAAGGAGTTTTTTTAGCCGGAACTAAAATTAGTTAATCAGAACCTGCTGGGAGTCCCAGCAGCTTCTACTGAAGCCAGTCCCCAACTCCGGGGACTTCCGGCCGGGGACTTCGGATGGCAGTATACGCCGTGAAGTTGTTTGCGGCCTGCCAGTAAACCCAAAGCAGAAGAAGAAGAAGTGACGTCAGCGGCTTCATTTGCCTAATCCTTCCCCAGGAATTTATTCCGGTGTGAACGCGATCTGTACTTAGTTCATGAGAACTAAAGAGCTCTCATGAACTAAGTTCTCATGAACCTTTGTGGGAAAAGTACTGCGGTGTGAATGAGCCTTATGGTATAAACCCCTGCATGTCTGTCAATAAACACATGAATGCAACAGTACCAAAGCAGAGGTGGCAAGTAATTAAGTACATTTACTCAAGTACTTACTTAAGTATCATTTGAGATACTTGTACTTTACCTGAGTTTTTGCATTTTTCGCTACTTTGTATCTTTACTCCACTACATTTATTTAATACCTTTAGTTACTTTACAGGTTTGGATTAATGATGTGAAATATAATCAACACTTAAATTAGACTTTAGTTACACCTGGAGTAAATTCACAAGCTACCCTGCAGTATACAAAGTCATTAAAACTAGCTGCACTTTTACCAGCTTTGATAACACTTTAAAGGTTATGTTATATTTGAACAATATATTATAGGGCCATATCCAGGGTTCGAGTTATAATCTGAGCTTTATGGGGGTCTTTAAAACTAACGCGTGCGCACACACGCACCTGCGCGCACACACACACACACCCTCTACTTGCTACAAACTTAAATATGAAAAGGTTCAACTACGCACACCACACACCACATCATCTCGGGTTATGCAGCACGCTCACAGGCATAGATTGCGCAATAATTTATTGCGCACCTTGGAGGTGAAGTGCAGGCATATTGTCATTCAAGAGAGAATACGATGCGTAGTTCTTTTGGAAAACATGTTTTTCTCAACCTGGTCTCACCAGAATGCGTGACTCCACCACGATTCCTTAACACCGCAGTGCGTGGTGGAGTCACGAACTTTGCTACATTTACGTGTCTGCACCACGCAAACAACCCCAATGTAAAGTGAATGAGGCTCCTTTGTCGTGGTGCACACACGCATTTCTACAACGTCCAGCAGTGAGCTTTTATTCTATAAAACATTTTTAAAATCTACTTTATAGCTTGTAGTAACTCACGAGAGGCTTCTTTTATTTTATTTGTATTCATAATCATTTTTATTTTTCGTCAGAATGTATTATGGTGCATTATTTACCAATTTTTGTTCTCAATAAACAGTGCATTGTGTGTAATACAACTGTGATTTTTATTAAATGAGTTAGTTTTTAAGGAAGGCCAGAGCTTCAGCTGTGTCAAATAGATTGTTCCCTTTAGTTAACGTTATTTAAAAGATAATTATATTCCTATTTGATCATGTCCCCTTTATTGTATTACGGACCCAAAGAGCTGAGCGTCCATTCCCATTGGATAACGGAGGATTTTACACCCGGAAGTAAGTATTCTCCTTACTGTCGATTGATTTTACAGTGATATCTGCACTACTCATCAACTCAAAAACACCATATTATCCTTATAATTACACAACATTGATTGGTTTAAATTGTGTATAATGCTTTTGTAATTTTCCCCTTCGATTCGGAGAAACAAATATTTGTTCAGAGTTTAGGATGGCCGAAGACACTACACTACCCAGAATCCTCAGCTATTGTTCCGCTTTGCCTCAAGCTCTGTGATTGGTTGACCTCCAACTGCATTCCATATGAAAAAAACGTTTCGTAAAAGATCAAATCATACTTTATTCAGCAGTGCTTGCTTTACTCTTTGAAAGTCATCACATGAATGCATTGTAATGAATGATTTGGCTGCATTAAACATTACACATCTGTCGTAGTTCTTTATTTATCTACAGAGATCGGGCCTCAGAATAGACCGGAAACTATTCTTTTACCGTTCTATTTTAATTTCACAATAAAGTTAGTAGTAATAATTTGTTTTGATATTATTGTTTTTTATTAACTACTAGACCGCTGGGTCATGTTAAGACCATCTTTTCTGTGTTGCTGTGGGTTTTTTACATCGCTTTTGTGTTACAAATATCAAAACAATAACAGAATATATCCGTCGTAAACTAAACCAGAAACAGCAATATATTTTATTTTGTTAACACTGTAAACTTGACAGCTTTTTAACCCGCACCTCCTACTGGTTAAAGCACGTTATTACACGTTTAGAGTAATAGAGTGGCGAAGTCCCTCCCCTTCCGGTTGAGCCCCATGGGACCTTATTTCGGAAAAGTTATGCATTGAAGTCAATGGAGAGAGAAAGATTATCTTTCGATCCCGTTTGAATTGTGCCACGAATTACACATATGATGTTTGTCAATTTAAAAGATAATTTTGCAAGTCAAAAAAATTAAAATGTGTCGTAAAACTGTGAAGTAACACATTTGTTTGTGTGAAAGGCTCAATGAACTACATCTCTGGTCAACCACACACGTCACCAAGATGGCCGTCACTACTCTCTTGTCAACAAACGATTGACTATCACCACAATGAAACACGTCCTGAAGAATGTCATGCAAAGCCTGCCTTCCTTTGATTCTCTCTGAACTGCCTGGTCGTTTTAATGTTTAATGTCAACCATTTGTGCAGATAGCATGAAGTAGAAAAGATCGCCGATGCTAACGTTAGCGTTAGCATTTCTCCCCCGGAATTAAATGGTGTATTATAGAATGATCACACCGGTGACAGTACTATTCAAAGGGTTCACGAAATATGACTACTACTCTTACTGTTTAACATTTTGGGTTACTTAATGTTACTTCATGTTAAGGCTAATAAAAATGACAAGGCTGTAATGCTAACTAAGGTGCTAGCTACTAGCTAGGTAGCTAACTTGATCAAGCCACTCCTGGTCGTTTCATCAGACGGGAAGCAAAAGAACGAGCAAGACCCATTGCTGGTATAATAACAACCTGGTACTAAGCACACAGGCATCTTGTTAAAGTTATCTTATCTTAGCCAGCGCCATATAGATAGATTATATCTATATTGCGCTGATCTTAGGTATCTGAATGGTGGAGGTAAACAATTGTGACATCACTTACGCGACTCTGGGATTTGTAGTCTTTCTAGTTACGTATTTTTCATAGTCTTATATTTCAACAGTTTTACGACAAACTGTGACTTTTTTGACATGGAAATGATTTTTTAAGATTGACAAACATCATATGTGTAATTCATGGCACAATTCAAACGGGATCGAAAGATAAGTTTTCTCTCCCCATTGACTTCAATGCATAACTTTTCCGGAATAAGGTCCCATACCCCGGAAGTAAGTGGGAGGGACTTCGCCACTCTATTGCAATGCAGGTAGATTGTGTTGCTTTTTAATGACTGTTTTAAAATGCCTTTTTCTTAATGTCTTTCATTTTTGTAAAGCACTTTTGAATGTGTTATATTTGATGAAAACATTTAAATATTAAGAGTACATACTCTTAATATAGTGGGAAAGTGGAAGGTCAATGATATAAATAATATAGAATAGAAAATATCAAGAAGATACTGTAAGTGATCTCTACAATAAAACAGTTTAGTGCCTGATAGGAGGATGTGCAAAACAGACAAACTAATAAGGCTTTATTTAAACATTAAAGAATACTTTAGGTTAAGGTCTTCTTTTAAATAAGAAAAAAGCTTTGGGGGTATTTACAGATATTAAGCCTGACAAAGTACTTAACGTCTAATATATTGCATGGTTTGTTTTGGAACTTGACAATCAACTTTCCTGCAATGTTAACTATGTTGAAGCACTTATTTTAACTGATATTATACATATTAATTATACTCTTATAAGATGTATGTAGATGTAGAGGTACACAGATATCGATAGATGTCTTGTAATGCACTGTTGATGAACCTGTGACCCAAGTTTTTCATTCATTGCATAACTACACCGTAGTTGTGTATATGATATGTCAATAAACCTTAGAAAATCTTGAAATCTTGAAAGGGATGTGCAAAATAGCCATTATATACAGTTTTTAATTAACTATTAGTAGAGAATAACGAGTAATAATTATGCTTTATAGGGATCTGCAGATAAATATTTAGTGTTCTCAAGCACCCACTACCAAATATCTCGCCTGATTGTTGGCTGAATTCACTGAATTTTACTCAGGTGTAACTAAAGTCTGATTTAAGGGTTGTTTATATTTCACATCATTAATCCAAATCTGTAAAGTAACTAAAATAAATGTAGTGGAGTAAAAATACCAGGTTAACCTTAAAGAAAGCCCTCAGGATTATAAAAGACCCCCATCACCCCAGCCACAAACTGTTCTGTCTGCTGCCGTCTGGCAGGCGGTACCGCAGCATCCGGACTGTGTACACCTGAACTTAGAAACAACATCCATAACATTCATCTGGCTGCTACTTAGAAATTATTTATCTAATATATCATATTCCAATCACTTGTATATAGACTCGTATTGCACTATTTCACTTTTTACTATTTTACTATTTTTCTTTTTGTATTTACTTGCACTATTTGTTCTGTGTAGCCTATCTGTTTTATTGTGTTGCACTGTTGGAGGAGCCTGTGACCTAAGGGGGGGGGGGGGTAGGACACGTAATATGGTGTAGTCCCATAGCTGAGGATTCTGGGTAGTGTAGTGTCTTCTGCCATCCACACACTCCGAAAAAATATTTGTTTCTCCGAAACAAGGATAATCTGGTGTTTTTGAGTTGATGAGTAGTGCAGATATCACTGTAAATAAAATCAATCGACAGTAAGGAGAATACTTACTTCCGGGTGTAAAATCCTCCGTTATCCAATGGGAATGGACGCTCAACTCTTTGGGTCCGTAATACAATAAAGGGGACTTGATCAAATAGGAATATAATTATCTTTTAAATAACGTTAACTAAAGGGAACAATCTATTTGACACAGCTGAAGCTCTGGCCTTCCTTAAAAACTAACTCATTTAATAAAAATCACAGTTGTATTACACACAATGCACTGTTTATTGAGAACAAAAATTGGTAAATAATGCACCATAATACATTCTGACGAAAAATAAAAATGATTATGAATACAAATAAAATAAAAGAAGCCTCTCGTGAGTTACTACAAGCTATAAAGTAGATTTTAAAAACGTTTTATAGAATAAAAGCTCAATGCTGGACGTTGTAGAAATGCGTGTGTGCACCACGACAAAGGAGCCTCATTCACTTTACATTGGGGTTGTTTGCGTGGTGCAGACACGTAAATGTAGCAAAGTTCGTGACTCCACCACGCACTGCGGTGTTAAGGAGTCGTGGTGGAGTCACGCATTCTGGTGAGACCAGGTTGGTTTTTCTTTTAGCCTATTTACCACGTTAACGTAAATAATACTCATTACATTGACACATGCATTATTTGTGATTCAAATAATGGTTGTTGGTAATGTATTAGCGACCCCCACAGATGTATGATTTCACTGCTTTCATGGAAGCTCAGACCCCTCCTTATGGGAGCTCAGCTCCCATTGGCTCCCACATAACTTGAACCCTGGCCATATCTATATAAATCATGTCTCTGAAGTATTTTGCTCAAAATACCAAACAGATCACTCATTGTAGCATGCCTCATACCCCTCTATTTCAGCCCTGTTACTAAAGTGCTGATTCTGGGTCTGGCTTTTTAATTGTAACCGAGCTGCTGCTGGCCACGCCCCTTTGGATCTGCTGCTGGCCACGCCCCTTTGGAGCGTCCACATGCAAGCAGTGAGCTCTGTGAAGAGAAGGCTGTATACCAGCAGAAACTCAGCTAAACGCTGCCGTGATTAAACGCCATATTATGTTCCAAACCACATCAAGCATTATTTCTGAAACAGTATGGAGCTCAAACGCTTTCTCTCTCGTGGGTTTACTACAAGGACAGTACCTTTTTATATCCTGCTTCTTTACACATATTCTCTCCAGTACAGCGTTAGCTCTGAGTGTTAGCGATGCTTGCTAATGTAAACGCAGACCATATTACTTCCAAAACACGTAGCGGATTGTTTCTGATACAGCACATAGCTGGACATGTTCTTTATTCAGTGTTTACCACTAGAACAGTGTCATTATATGTATTTTATATATAACAACTTTACTCTAAGTCCCTCCCGTAGACATCCTGCTGAATACACAGACACACAGCTGGGGGAGGGGATTCAGCTAGCGACTGTATATGGAGACGATAGGTTGGGACGTATGTGGAACGTTGCCAGGAGTTCAACGTAAAGCCAGCCCACATTTTAGTAATGTTGTCATGACCGCAGGAAATCTGGATCAGCTCCGTTGAACCCCCGTTTTTAGAGGTGTGGGTAAGGTAGAAAAGAGAGAGGGTTGTTTTTTCTGACACTTTGTGAGTCTCCTAACATACATATTTATGTATAAAAGACATCAAAAAGTACCACCTGTGCACCAAAGTAATACTGTCAGCAGAAGTTTAGTCAAAGTCACACATGGATGTGTTTTATCAGGGGGCATGAAGATTGAGAAGTGTGCAGTGTTGGTTAACTAATGCCTGCTTCAAGCTGCACTTAATATTTAAAGTGGATTCACTCATTAATTAAGCTCATAAGGTGCATGGAGCTCTTTACTAACTGCTTCTTCTGTCTCTCTTTTCCAACAAACCGGTTCCAGAGCCGGTTGCGGGCTAGAGCCTGATTTAGCTCTGGTTCTTCCTGTTTCCACCGCAGCGGAGCCGCCTGTAAGCACCGACTCGGCAAGAACCAAGAACCAATACGTCACGCTTACGTCGTGACAACACACTATGAAAAAAGCCAGGCAACACTAACCAGGCTTAGTGTGATTCTGTTTATGTTTTACCTATCTTTAATGACAATCCGTTCGCTGTTATTGATCATTGGCAGACAGACTTTTTCCTGTTGTTTTGTATTATAACAGCTATCGATGGAATCAATACATGGGATACACCAACACACTCTCACTCCCTAAACGTCCAGGAGCGACGCTTGGTCAGGGTCCCGTGGCGTGCAGTTGGGACGCGCCGAGGCTCCTTCAGCTTCATAAACGGACGCAAAGAGCTTTCAACTGATTGCAATGTATTCCCATCGGCGGCGGTATTTGACGCTCATGGAAGCACCGCATCGGTCCATGTCGGCGGCCCTTAAAGGCAATGTGAGCGTCCATTCCCATTGGATAACGGAGAATTGTACAACCGGAAGTAACTATTCTCCTTACTGTCGATTGATTTTACATTGATATCTGCACTACTCATCAACTCAAAAACACCAGATTATCCTTGTTAATTACACAACATTGATTGGTTTAAATTGTGTGCAATGCTTTTGTATGAGAAACAAATATTTTTTCGGAGTTTAGGATGGCAGAAGACACTCCACTACCCAGAATCCTCAGCTATCATTTAGGACTACAGCATGTGCTTTGTTTGACAAACCCCATGATTAGTTCTCAAGCTCTGTGATTGGTTGACCTCCAACTGCATTCCATATGAAAAAAAACGTTTCGGAAAAGATAAAATCATACTTTATTCAGCAGTGCTTGCTTTACTCTTTGAAAGTCATCACATGAATGCATTGTAATAAATGGTTCGGCTGCATTAAATATTACACATCTGTCGGGCCTCAGAATAGACCGGAAACTATTCTTTTACCGTTCTGTTTTAATTTCACAATAAAGTTAGTAGTAATAATTTGTTTTGATATTATTGTTTTTTATTAACTACTAGACCGCTGGGTCATGTTAAGACCATCTTTTCTGTGTTGCTGTGGGTTTTTTACATCGCTTTTGTGTTACAAATATCAAAACAATAACAAAATATATCCGTCGTAAACTAAACCGGAAACAGCAGTATATTTTATTTAGTTAACACTGTAAACTTGACAGCTTTTTAACCCAAACCACCTACTGGTTAAAGCACGTTATTACACGTTTAGAGTAATTGCAATGCAGGTAGATTGTGTTGCTTTTTAATGACTGTTTAAAATGCCTTTTTCTTAATGTCTTTCATTTTTGTAAAGCACTTTTGAATGTAGGACACGTTCAAGTCTTGATTTGGATAGTGTGCCGTCGATGGGTTTCATTCCATTTCAAAGTGCTGTTTGACGCGGTGTAAACTTCGTGCACTGCCACTCCAACATCCAATCACAGAGCTTGAGAACTAATCACGGGGTTTGTCAAACAAAGCACATGCTGTAATCCTAAATGATAGCTGAGGATTCTGGGTAGTGTAGTGTCTTCTGCCATCCTAAACTCCGAAAAAATATTTGTTTCTCCGAATCGAAGGGGAAAAATACAAAAGCATTGCACACAATTTAAACCAATCAATGTTGTGTAATTAACAAGGATACTCTGGTGTTTTTGAGTTGATGAGTAGTGCAGATATCACTGTAAAATCAATCGACAGTAAGGAGAATAGTTACTTCCGGGTGTACAATTCTCCGTTATCCAATGGGAATGGACGCTCACATTGCCTTTAAGGGCCGCCGACATGGACCGATGCGGTGCTTCCATGAGCGTCAAATACCGCCGCCGATGGGAATACATTGCAATCAGTTGAAAGCTCTTTGCGTCCGTTTATGAAGCTGAAGGAGCCTCGGCGTGTCACAACTGGACGCCACGGGACCCTGACCAAGCGTCGCTCCTGGACGTTTAGGGAGTGAGAGTGTGTTGGATACACAGGTAGCCATGTCCGACTATAAATGCCGCTGAACCACATTAATAAACAATGAACCGCAGCACTATAAGTATAAGGTTGGAGAAGTAGTTCTTTAATTTAGTCTGGCTTTGTATGATTAAAAGCAACACGATCATCGACCCAACGCAGTGTTGTTGTTGTTGTGAGCGGCGTTGGGGAGAAAATCAGCTACGTAAACGGTGATGTCATGACGCAGCACCAGTCGGGCTCTGGGCGGTGGAAACACAACTGGGGCTAAAAAGAAGAACCCACGGAGCTGGAACTGGTTTGGTGGAAAAGGGGCATCAGACACTCCCCATTGATAAGGACGGCATGCAGCACACATGATGTTGTGACTTAGTCTGGTTTGTACATCAATAGCTAAAGTTCCTGTTTTGGCTTATTACATCAGCGGCCAGGGACCCTGGGTTTCCCTATTACACGGTCCTCAAACACACACTCAAAGGAAACTGTCCCTGAATGACTTTAAAACACATAGGAATGTATATTTGTTTGCATTTATTGACATTACATTTAAAGCAAGAGACTTTAAACTGTTGTCTCTGGCCTGACTGTTGAGGCTGAAGCTGGTCCTTAACCATTTCTTCACTTGTCAAGGCAAGTGCAGCACACCATTCTCTTCCAAAAAGCAGGCTGCCTGGCATTGTCTTTCTCATTCTATGGGGAGTACAATAAAAAAAAAGAGAATCAGTAGAGAAAGACATGTCATTTTCTAACATTCAACAAAATGCTGACAATCAGGAGATGTCTTTAGCCTGTTAAACCCGGGCGGGAGCTGCACGCTTTTTTCACGAAACTGTATCTCAGGGCTTCTTAACATCTAACAACCTATTAATGTCATACCCACTTAACGGGAAGAAACTCAGCTAACTGACGATATGAACAATTTTTACCGAAACAAAACACAAGTCTAACGAAAAAATGCTAACACACTTAGCACATAACTCACGGTATAAATACTTTATTACTTATCGGATCTGCACAAACAAGATATCAGATTAAAGCTGAGATTCCACAGATTCTCGAGGTATAAGTATCATCACTGTGCAACCAAAACTCAGGCCAGCGAAGGCAAACCAAGACAACACACCACGTAGCTTTACGGAGCCAAAACGGCAAATATGTCTTACCTTTGCTGTTTTTCTGATCAAAAGTTGTGTTCAATGGCATTACAACGATAAAAACGCTGTTGAAGGTTAATCCAATGTCTCTGTGTCCCTTTGAAATGATTACTGATAATCCATCATCATATTTATGGCTATAACCTAGTTTTCAGTTTTCAGAGCATAACATAGCTTTCGGTTTGGGCAAGCTGCGTGCGCATCACTCTCACTCCTCAATGGTAACGTGTAGGTGGATTTAGGAACTTTCCTCTCGATTCTATTGGCTCTAACAGTTCAAAAGAGGTGTCAATCATCAAAATCGACCGAGGGGGGCCAAATATATGGCAAATCCACTCAAATGACCCCAGAAGTGTTTTTTTTTGTGCTAAACCTTTCTAAAAAGGTCAAATGACACTTGTTTTACATCAATCTTGATACAGGGTACTTATTATGTTATAAAACGGACAAGTCAAATCAAGCAATCTGATTGGTTCTTAGCCGTGATATAATGAGCGTATATCACAGGTAGAATTGTAGTTACTTTTCACAAGTCAGTATCCCTCCGCGTCAGAGAAAAGCTACAACCGTTACAACTGTTAAATTACGTCCGTTACGAAACTAACTAACAAACAAAGCTTAAGATGGAAACATTTAAGGTTAACTTCGACCTCCGGGGTGGCCTTACTATGGAGGAGTGGATCCGCTTCGCGTCGGGCGGAACCACGCCCCTTAGCTGTGATATAAGGACCATATACCACAGCCTGTCGTGAGCTATTGCTTAATTATAGTTTGGATTCCTAAAGTTTTTAGTCTACTATCCCATCATTCAAGGGTGGTTTTCACTATAAGTAATGTTTTGTTTTTTTTGGACGGACACTATAATTTAAATTGTTTTACTATGTTCAATCTGAATTTACTTTAAAATAAAAAAAAATCTATATTGATACTGACTTTTCTACATCCAACTCACAGGTTTATCATTGCTTTGAGAACAAAGATTATTAATTTACCCCTTTTAGAAGCGAAGATATATTCATTTGTTCTGGGAATGTCATTTTCGAGCCTGAGACCTGAAAAACAGGCTCAGGGCTTAACAGGTTAAGTCAAAAGCAACTTGTTTTTTAGAAAAAAGCATTATCATTTTCAAAACTCATGAAGGCTCTGGACAAAGAAGCCAGACTTATGACTTCAAGATTTTTGATGCTTTTATATCAGACAGAGAATCAATGAACGGAAACGAAGTAAGCAGAAGAGAAGTTCAAACTTGATAACACCTCTCTGCTGGTCTGTTCCACTTGACTTAACATTTTAAATCCTATCTTGTCTGGTCAGGTCCACTCTACTCTTGTGTACTGTTTAACTTGTCTGACTAATCAGAATGTAAGTGATTACCTACCTTTGAGAAGATACTGCGGAAGAAGCGGGAGAAGCGATTGCTGCTCCTCTTTGCCTTGTTCTCCTCAACATCGTCTTTGTTTTTGCTAAGACACTCAGAGTCAGGCTGACACTGGACAACAGAGATCTGGCTGAGGGTTTCGTCATCCTCATCATCAGAGTCGGTAAACTGATGAACCAATGTTATTGAGCTGGCAGAAGACAGAGATGAGTCATTTCTGATAGCTCCCGGTGTCTGGTCCTTGTCCTCTATGTCCACTAACTGTAGCGGAATGGACCTACTAGCAGCGTTGCAGGATGTGGTGGAGGGTGTTTCTTGAGAACAAAGAGAGCCCTGTTTGTACTCTCTACTGCTCCTAGATGTCAAGTCAGCACTGGCATAACTGACGGACTCATCTAAATGTTCCAATGGCTGAGTCTTTCTCTTGCGCCATCTACTGAAACTTCTCCTCCACTGAGACCTTTTGTTCTTTCCTTTACCACGAGGCAATCTCATGACCATTGTCTGGGTAGGCTCAGGGACCTCCAACGATGTGGGAGACTCAGGGACCTCCAGTGTCTTAGCAGGCTCAGGGACCTCCAGTGTGTTTGGAGACTCAGGGACCTCCAGTGTCTTGTGAGGCTCAGGGACCTCCAGTCCCTTTGGAGACTCAGGGACCTCAAGTGTCTTAGTAGACTCAGTGACCTCCAGTGTCTTAGTAGACTCAATGACCTCCAGTGTCTGGTGAGGCTCAGTGACCTCCAGTGTCTGGTGAGGCTCAGAGCCCTCCAGGTTCTTGGTAGGCTCAGGAACCTCAACTTGCATGGGAAGCTCAGCTACCTCCAGTATCTTGGTCAGCTCAGTGACCTTCAGTGTCTTTGTAGACTCAGTGACCTCCAGTCTCTTTGGAGGCTCAGGGACCTCCAGTGTCTTGGGAGACTCAGTGACCTCCAGGTTCTGGGGAGGCTCAGGGACATCCGGGTTCTTGGTAAGCTCTGGAATCTCTACTTGCTTGGAAGGCTCTGGGACCTCCAGTGTATTAGCAGGATCAGTGTCCTGCAGAGGCTTGTCAGTTTCTTCAAAACCATCCGCCTCTGTCTCCAGATCTTCTGGAAACAAGTAGCTGTGGCATACTTCAGAAATGACCTTGTTGAGATCCCGATCAACTGGTGCGATCATATCTGAGATGTCTGAATCATTGTCGAAACACCAAGTGTCTCCCATGCTGTCATCGCTCATGGTTGAATAGGACCATGGGCTGGTGACCTCTTTATCTTTCATAAGATCATCACGATTCATGAGATCATCAAGATACGCAAGAGTCTGGTCAAGAATTTCAGATTCAGTAATGTGACCTGATGGGTCTGAGAATGCAGGAGAGATGGAGATTTCTTCCATGTTCTCCTCTTCCTCCAGTGTCTTAGTAGACTCAGTGACCTCCAGTGTCTGGTGAGGCTCACTGACCTCCAGGTTCTTGGGAGACTCAGGGACCTCCATTGTGTTGAAAGGCTCAGTGACCTCCAGTGTCTGGTGAGGCTCACCGACCTCCAGGTTCTTGGGAGACTCAGGGACCTCCATTGTGTTGAAAGGCTCAGTGACCTCCATTGTCTGGTAAGGCTCAGAGACCTCCAGGTTCTCGGTAGGCTCAGGAACCTCAACTTGCATGGGAAGCTCAGCAAGCTCCAGTATCATGGTAGGCTCAGTGACTTCTAGTGTCTTGGGAGACTCAGGGACCTCCAGTATCTTGGTCAGCTCAGTGACCTTCCGTGTCTTTGTAGACTCAGTGACCTCCAGTCTCTTTGGAGGCTCAGGGACCTCCAGTTTCTTGGGAGACTCAGTGACCCCCAGGTTCTGGGGAGGCTCAGGGACATCCAGGTTCTTGGTAAGCTCTGGAATCTCTACTTGCTTGGAAGGCTCTGGGACCTCCAGTGTATTAGCAGGATCAGTGTCCTGCAGAGGCTTGTCAGTTTCTTCAAAACCATCCGCCTCTGTCTCCAGATCTTCTGGAAACAAGTAGTTGTGGCATACTTCAGAAATGACCTTGTTGAGATCCCGATCAACTGGTGCGATCATATCTGAGATGTCTGAATCATTGTCGAAACACCAAGTGTCTCCCATACTGTCATCGCTCATGGTTGAATAGGACCATGGGCTGGTGACCTCTTTATCTTTCATAAGATCATCACGATTCATGAGATCATCAAGATACGCAAGAGTCTGGTCAAGAATTTCAGATTCAGTAATGTGACCTGATGGGTCTGAGAATGCAGGAGAGATGGAGATTTCTTCCATGTTCTCCTCTTCCTCCAGTGTCTTAGTAGACTCAGTGACCTCTAGTGTCTGGTGAGGCTCACTGACCTCCAGGTTCTTGGGAGACTCAGGGACCTCCATTGTGTTGAAAGGCTCAGTGACCTCCAGTGTCTGGTGAGGCTCAGAGACCTCCAGGTTCTCGGTAGGCTCAGGAACCTCAACTTGCATGGGAAGCTCAGCAAGCTCCAGTATCATGGTGGGCTCAGTGACATCTAGTGTCTTGGGAGACTCAGGGACCTCCAGTATCTTGGTCAGCTCAGTGACCTTCAGTGTCTTTGTAGACTCAGTGACCTCCAGTCTATTTGGAGGCTCAGGGACCTCCAGTGTCTTGGGAGACTCAGTGACTTCCAGCGTCTGGGGAGGCTGAGGGACATCCAGGTTCTTGGTAGGCTCACGGACCTCCAATGTATTAGCAGGATCAGTGTCCTGCAGAGGCTTGTCAGTTTCTTCAAAACCATCCGCCTCTGTCTCCAGATCTTCTGGAAATAAGTAACCGTGGCATACTTCAGTAATCACCTTGTTGAGATCCTGATCAACTGGTGCAATCATATCTGAGATGTCTGAATCATTGTCGAAACACCAAGTGTCTCCCATGCTGTCATCGCTCATGGTTGAATAGGACCATGGGCTGGTGACCTCTTTATCTTTCATAAGATCATCACGATTCATGAGATCATCAAGATACGCAAGAGTCTGGTCAAGAATTTCAGATTCAGCAATGTGACCTGATGGGTCTGAGAATGCAGGAGAGATGGAGATTTCTTCCATGTTCTCCTCTTCCTCCAGTGTCTTAGTAGACTCAGTGACCTCCAGTGTCTGGTGAGGCTCACTGACCTCCAGGTTCTTGGGAGACTCAGGGACCTCCATTGTGTTGAAAGGCTCAGTGACCTCCAGTGTCTGGTAAGGCTCAGAGACCTCCAGGTTCTTGGTAGGCTCAGGAACCTCAACTTGCATGGGAAGCTCAGCAAGCTCCAGTATCATGGTGGGCTCAGTGACTTCTAGTGTCTTGGGAGACTCAGGGACCTCCAGTATCTTGGTCAGCTCAGTGACCTTCAGTGTCTTTGTAGACTCAGTGACCTCCAGTCTCTTTGGAGGCTCAGGGACCTCCAGTGTCTTGGGAGACTCAGTGACTTCCAGCGTCTGGGGAGGCTCAGGGACATCCGGGTTCTTGGTAAGCTCTGGAATCTCTACTTGCTTGGAAGGCTCTGGGACCTCCAGTGTATTAGCAGGATTAGTGTCCTGCAGAGGCTTGTGAGTTTCTTCAAAACCATCCGCCTCTGTCTCCAGATCTTCTGGAAACAAGTAGCTGTGGCATACTTCAGAAATGACCTTGTTGAGATCCCGATCAACTGGTGCGATCATATCTGAGATGTCTGAATCATTGTCGAAACACCAAGTGTCTCCCATGCTGTCATCGCTCATGGTTGAATAGGACCATGGGCTGGTGACCTCTTTATCTTTCATAAGATCATCACGATTCATGAGATCATCAAGATACGCAAGAGTCTGGTCAAGAATTTCAGATTCAGTAATGTGACCTGATGGGTCTGAAAACGCAGGAGAGATGGAGATTTCTTCAATGTTCTCCTCTTCCTTTCCCATGTTGTCTGAATGAGGAATCTGTGGAGATATAAAACAGTGTTCTTGCTTGTTTTCATTTACTTGTAAGGATAATATGTGATTTTTGGACAAACAACAACATTTTGCATGTTCTCGTGGATGGACGACTTTCATTTCTTCTTGCTTATATTTATACTAAGTGTATTAAGTTTACTTGATATATTATCTGCTGTATAAATACAATTAATTTAGCTGTAAGATGTTTAGATTACTTTCTGATACAAATTGAAATAGTGTAGCTTCACCCTTGTTCTTTTATACTTAACATGCCTTAGGCTACATCAACACATATTTGCTGTTACATTGTTTGCTCAGATATCATGGCTGTAAATCTTTTTCCACATGTCCTTAATCTCACCCTAAAACTCACTAAAGGCTATTTACGTCACTAATAATGTCTTCATCACTCTTTATAGACTTTTAACCGTGCCAAGTAATCTCCAAACTAGCCTCTTAAGCCTCTTTAAAATGCCTTCACTTACCTGCCTGTTTTCAGGCATTTTCAGTTTGGTTGACTTTGTCTTTCTGTTCTCTTATTCTGAGCTTTCTGTCTATGGGTTTTCTCAGGAAGAGGGTTGTAATACAGTGTCTGTAGTTTTGTGCAGATAATCTCTGTGAAGTGTTCACTGTGGAGAGTAAGTTTGAACTGAACCTGTCTCAAACTGCAGTGTGACTGTGTTAGAACTGAGATAGAACTCTCTCTCTGTTGTAGGACTTCTAGAACTACAGAATGTATTCATGACATTCCAATCCATGTGTTACCAATAGCAACACCAATCAAAAATGCACAGTCACAAAAACATATATAAGACATATTTAAAACAGTAAAAAAACAATACACGACAATCGTTTAATTGCCACATTGCGCAAATGAGTTCTCCTTTTTTCATTTCATTTAATCGTTTATTTGGCAGGGACAATGCACAGTAATGAACACTTAAAACTTTGAAATGTGTCAAGCGTAACAGTGCCAGATTTACCTTTGAGCTAATTTCCATCCGCAGTCCCTCACATAAAACATTATCCTGTCACGTCTCCTGGGATATTCCAAAGCTATATAGCCCAAAATACAAAATAAATCCCAAATGACCCATGATAATCTGCTATATTATAATTTTTTTCTAAAGCTGTTCATTTTTTCTCCTTATTAAGAATATCCTGTTCCTTCTAAAATTCTCAGTTGAGAAACAATAAGTCAGAACAGAGGGACATAAAGAGGTTATCCTGGCGTTTTTCATCAAATACATTTAGATTTTCTGCAGGTCCAGAAGTTCCTTCAGGCAAGTACACTGAAACACTTTAAAAATGATACACCTTCAGAAAACTTAAAGTTAAAATTGTTTTATAAGTACAGTTCTTTGGCCCTCCTGGGTCACAGCCTGGCAGCCTACATCTCTGTGCTGGACAGAGAGAGACTGAGGAAGCTGACCAACGGATCCTGTCTGACACCACGCTGTGGCTCTGCAGACTCTTCAGGTACGCCTGCTGTGGATACAAAAAAACGTATGTTTTGTTTGGATTGATTAATACAAAGTAAAAATACAGCGTCAGCAGTAGCACAGCGTCCTACAATCACAGCCTCTGTAGATTGGTGAGGAATGACTCCTCAAACCCAGAAAGGAGTCAGCATTTGACCACCTCATTTCATTTCATTTCAAACCTTTATTTATTCAGGTTGTATCCCATTGAGATCATTGACCTCTTTTTCAAGGGAGACCTGCTCAAGTAGGTTCCACATAAAACATTAAAAACATAAACAGAACAACAAAAGGACATCAAACAGTAGCATTACAGGGATTACAAATTACATACTATCCACATGCACAGGTACCAACAGCTTCCGATTCAGTAGCAACCAACCGAGCTTTAAAAACATTTAGTGGCAACAGATTGCTCAGTTTCCATTTTAATTGCAGACTATTCCAGGACAGTGGAGCTGCGCATCTAAATGCTATTTTCCCTAAGACAGTCCTAGCAGTTGGCACATTTAATAAAACCACAGCATGCGATCTCAGGCAGTAGCCACTTACAATTCGCCGTGAGATCATGGAGCAGATGTAGGATGGAAGTTTCCCTAACATGGCTTTATATATAAAAATGTACCAGTGACTGAGCCTCCGTACAGTTAGTGAAGGCAGACCAGCCCTTGCATACAGGGTACAGTGATGAGTTAATGCTTTACAGTTTGTCACAAATCTCAGTGCACTGTGATACGCAGCATCTAACTTGACCAGGCAATTGGCAGGTGCATTCATATAAATCAGATCACCATAGTCCAGCACAGGTAAAAAGGTCACAGTGACTAGCCTTTTTCTGGCCTCGAGCGAGAAACAGGACTTGTTCCTGTAGAAGAAACCTAGTCTAACCCTCAGTTTTTTAAGCAGGATATTGACATGACGTTTAAAAGTGAGACAATCATCAAGCCAGATACCAAGGTATTTGTAACAGGCAACCACTTCAAGTTTTATTCCTTGCGTAGTTAAAATATCTAAAACAGGCTCTGGTGTCTTTTTGGCTTTTGAAAAGAGCATTACCTTGGTTTTATCCACATTTAAAAGAAGCTTTAGTTCAGAGAGCTGAGTCTGAATAATGTTAAAAGCAGTTTGCAATTCAACAACAGCCTCCTTAATGGAGGGACATGCACAGCACATAACGGTATCGTCCGCATAAAAATGTAAAGTTGCTCCATCGACATTTTCACCTAAACTATTGATGTAGATGGAGAATAAAAGTGGACCTAAAACAGAACCTTGAGGAACACCATTAGTAATGTTTAACCACTCTGAAGACAGCCCATCAAAATGAACACATTGGGACCTTTCAGAGAGGTAGTTCACAAACCACCCCACTGCATGGCTGGATAAGCCAATACTGAGTAGCCTCTGCTTTAAGATGCGATGATCGACGGTATCAAACGCTTTGGAAAGGTCAATAAATAGAGCTGCACAACTCTGCTTATTATCTAAAAAACTCGCCACATCATTCAACACTTTCATTGTGGCAGTGATGGTGCTATGTTGTTTTCTGAAGCCTGACTGATGTTTAGACAGGATGTCATTTGTACATAAAAACACCTTTACCTGTTCACTCACTAGGCGTTCAAGAACCTTAGCCAGAACTGACAATTTAGAGATGGGCCTATAATTATTTAAAACAGTTGCCTCCCCTCCTTTCAGCAAAGGCAGGACATACGCTGACTTCCACAGTTTTGGAATTGTGTTTGTGCTGAGGGAGAGGTTAAAAAGAGTAGTGAGAGGTGGAGCAATAAAATCTGCAGCTATCTTTAAAAAGAAAGGTTCCACGTTGTCCGGGCCGGCCGGTTTCTTAGGATCTAACTTGGTTAAAGCTTCACGAACAACATCAACAGTAAAAGGAGTAAAACTGAAAGGGTTTTCCAGACCACATTGTTCAGAGTCACCGACTGTGGTGTTCACAGTAGCAGAGTTAGTCACAGAATCAAACATAGAACCGCAGGACACAAAATGCTCATTAAAACAATTTAGCATAGTAGCCCTGTCCGATATAGAGCCAGATGTTGTGGTAATGCACGGAGGTAGCTCATTTCGGATCTCACCGGTGGATAGCGATTTTATGGCTTTCCAAAATTTCCTAGGATTATTTAGGTTTTCTGTAGTAACTGACAAATAGTACTTCGACTTAGCACTTTTGACCTGTGAAGTGAAGCTATTTCTTAGTTGCCTAAAACGCAGCCATTCAACCTCTGAGCCTGATTTCCTAGCCTTTGCCCAGGCCTTGTTTCTCTCATGTAGGAGACTGGACAGTTCAGCAGAAAACCAAGGATTGTCTCGTCCCTTTACTCTAAAAGTACGTAGGGGTGCATGTCTATCTATAATTTCCATAAAACCAAGATAAAAATAAGACCATGCAGTTTCAACATCAGCACACAGATCGATTTTTCCCCAATCAAACCCAAACAGATCATGAACAAAACCCTGCTCCACAAAATGTTTTATGTGTCTCTTAATAATAATACGGGGTTTAGCCTTTTGGACCTTAGTGTCCCTAATTGTGGCTACAACACAGTGGTCACTCACATCATTTGCAAATACTCCCACAGATGGGTATTTATAGGGAACATTAGTTAGAATGAGATCAATTAGGGATGATTTATTAGGGGACTTAACGTTAGGGCGAGTAGGACTGTCAACAATCTGAGTAACATTCAGAGAGATACAAAGGTTTTTAAAATCCTCTGATACTGCAGTTAACCAGTCCCAGTTAAAATCTCCAAGTAGCACTATTTCCTTGTAGTCTAGTTGTGAAATAAGTTTTGCTAGTGAAGACAAGGAGTCCTTGACAGCTGAGGGGGGTCTGTAACACCCCACCACCATGACTTGTTGCCCCTTTGCCACTTCTATATTTAAGGCTAAAAATTCGAATTGCTTACTGACAGATTTGGAGATCAATGTGGTTACACTGAACTTATTTTTAACATAAATGGCAACTCCACCACCTTTATTAGGCCGGTCGGTACGATACACATTATAGCCATTTAAGGATATGTCAGAGGCCAAAATAGTTTTATTTAGCCATGTTTCTGATAACACAATGACATCAGCGTCAGTCGAGCTTGCCCAAATGCGGACAAAATCTAGTTTACCTAACAGACTGCGCACATTCAAGTGGATGAAACCCAACCCAGACCTAGCTTTAAAATCAGCAGGAGTAGCGATCTGACTACTACTACTGGGCGGACCAGGGTTAGGTTGAACATTTCCTGACAGTAATAACAACAAAAAAACCAGGCATCTTTTCCTCTTAATCGACACACACACATTGTCATCTACTTTAGAATCACCGGAAAAGTCTGCGAGAGTGTAATTTGAGCTTAAGAAGCAGTCCTGAAGTACCATCATCGCAGGCAAACAAAAAAGACAAACATATTTTGTCGAGCAGATTGTCTGCGACAAGGTGACCGGTAACTGTTTGTGTAACACATCTGACCCTTTGCAGGGGATGCCTACTGCGGGTGGCAGAACAGACCTGAATCCAGTAGGCTTCTCAGGATGACTAGAGATCTTCTCATAGTCCAGAACAGTTAACAGGCACAGCAGAATCACGATATGGGCCATCCTCCCAGACCAGCACACAATATCCGCGATGTTCCCGGGGCAAAAATCCTCCTCCTCACAGCAGCAAAGGACAGGCGAAAGCAGCAGCGAGGAAGCGCACCGGTCTTTCCGTGGTATCCCCGGGGTAAGAGGTCTCCTCAGCAAGCAGCACACGACACTAGAACACACGACAGGTGGGAGCAGGCCTCCGTAACAGCAGAACCAGGACAGGTGGAGAGCAGGCCCCAGCCGCGGCAGATCCTCCTCCGCAGGCAGCACACGCCCGGTGAAAGCAGGCCCCTAGCCCGCAGCGTGGAGCCACTCTACAGGTGGGAGCAGGCCTCCGTAGATCGTAGATGACCGGTTTCCTTCACTTGCAGCTCAATTCCCCGTTCAAATGTGCGTTGTCTGTCAGCTTTCCTGTTTGGAAATCCTGACAAGAAGATGCTTGTAATCCTGAAAGCCTTCTTTTCCTCCGAATAATCCAAACGAATCAAAGTGTCTTCTAGCTAGCAAGCTAGCAGTTAGCCATGGTGTCACTGGAGGACACACTTTTACAAGCAGTTTTGTTTATAACAATAGCCTATCCCGCGGCTGGTGAGCCCCAAGGTGTTTCATTTGTGAATCAAATGTGAAAAGCAAGAGCACCTGTTTCCTTCCCTCAAAGACAGCGATTTGTGAACGTGTTTTTGGTTATAAGCCTAAAACAGCTACTGTGGTTAACACAAGCTGTTTTTGTTTTGTTCTGCAGCATAAAATACGTCAGTCAATATCCCACTGGTGAACGTCTGAAGGTTCAATGTCTCATAAGTGACCAGGTGACTAAATGAGACTACTAAAAGTCATCACGCCAAACATTAGCCACCCTTAGCTTAGCGGTGGAAACGTCATGCAATGTATGATGTCGTTTTCTTTATAGCCTAATGCTTATTTTTCTGCCGATTATGTATAATCTTCATCATTATAAAGTGGTGTTAATATGTAGAGATTATCCTGCTGAACAAAACGTGTAAGTATCATAAACGTTTGTTTGCTAAATATCTTGTTTTCTTCAATATTCCAAAATCCAAAATTGCTTTTTGTTGAGCGAGGCCTTGTGATGCAGTTGGAGTGAAATACATACCTCCTTTACTGTGGCGTTGCTCTTTACTGAACTGTATGTTAGCCGTGTGTGTAGTTTCTGATGTGGCTCTGTTGCTTTCTGGGCCCTGCTGGCCTGTATTTAGCTTCATGTGTCAGTGTAGTTGCTTTATTGCAGCTGTTTACGCACACAAAATCAGCTCCACGGACAGCAGCCATGGAGAGCCAGGTTACCTGAGTAAGTGCGTTTATCTGTTGTGTCGCTCATTGAGCGTGTGTGTCTGTTAAAGAGGGAGGGGGAAATAAATGTGACTTTTTTGTTATGCAATGTTCTGCACATTACACTTCTTTTGCAATGCCTATGAAAATGTTCCTGCTGCTGCGTTCACTTGCTGCTGCTGCGTTCATGTTGCTGCTGCTCGCCTGCCCGACCACCACCCCAGCTTCCACCCCAGCATCCGCCTGTAGGCTCGGGGGGGCAGATATACATATGTTGAGTGATGAGGCCCGAGCCTAGACGCCAAACTCAAACTATATGCTGCTTAATAAACATGTCAAGAAACACATGAGTTGTCTGACTGAAGTAAGGGATAATGTGCAGCGACGCGGTCATTATGGGGAAAAGAACACCGACAGGCTGATCAGGAGCCCGACGCGAAGCGGAGGGATCTAGATCGGCATGAAGGTTTCTCCTCAGGTCAAGAGTTAAAAACTCAGTCAACAAAATCTCTTTATCGTCACGTTTAATGAGCCTGATTATCCCCACAACAGTTTTGTGATGAGAGCCGGTCGTTCCAAATAATTAGTTGGAGGTCGCGTCTCTCTCCTCTTCTATCACCCACCATATAACAATTACAGACATTTTATACATTTAAAGCACCACGAAAGGTAACCGCATTAATCAATCTTATCATGATCTGCGGGGAATGTAACCCTTCTTTTATAGCCTTACAGTCTTTAATGAAAGCACTGCAAGGTAACCGTATTCATCAATGTTATATTGACCTACGGGGAATTTAACCCTATTTTGACACCTTCGTTAGTCTTTAATTAAAGCGTTGCAAGGTAACCGCATTAATCAATCTTATCATGATCTGCGGGGAATTTAACCCTCTTTTTCTAGCCTTGCAGCCTTCGTTTTTGCTCTAGATCCAGGACTCAAATACCCTTCTCTAAGCACTATTAATCTAATTTAACTAGAATATGTATTGTATTTCCCACCGTGACTAAAAACACTGAGAACGCTGCTGACAACTCTAAATTTTTTAGTATAATCAATCACAGATTTTTGATAATCAAAACAGGTGTCTGCTCACCTTTTGTATATGGCGCCTTGGTGTAGTTGTCAACAGTATCTCTGTGTCCTCCCCCTGGACTGGATTCTGTCCCCTGGCTATCGGTGTTCCTTTCTAGAGATCAGCTCACAAACGTCGGGAGTCACCACTTGTTGGAGTAGAATACCTCTGCTACGCGCCGTTCGTTGGATGAGGCTGGATCTCTATTAAATTAAGAAAGGAATTGAAAACACCGGAATCAAAAGTTACAACAATTATCTGAGTTTACTGGTAGGAAATCAAACACATATACAAGTTATACAGAGTACTCCGGGTACCCCGGGCTTTTAGATTTGTGATGCGATTCGGATAAATGCATCGGGATCAAACCAACTCATCAAACCAAAAAGAAATTGGACTTCAGGTCTGTGATGCGATTCGGACACAGATATCGGGATCAAACCAACTCACCAAACCCAAAAGCAATTTTACACACACAAACGTCAGTATTTCTATCTGTCTTTGGGGCGGAGATTTGTCGATTCTTCCTTCCCACTTTTCTCCCAAGCGAATCAGAGAAGCCCTGGGGAGGAGCTGCTTAAACTGACCACCTCCTCCAAGTGTCCTGATTGGCTGGATTCGCTTCTGGCCGAGGTCAATCAGAGTTTCGAACAGAGTGAGACCCCAAACCACACTAGGTCAAAAGTCAATGTTATCTCCGTCCCGATCTCCCCTCCCTACCTTTTCCAGGGGATCTTTTCTTATTTTACGATGTCTTTAACGACTTAGAAACAGCATCTGGCTCTTAGAGATGATAACAGCCAATGTTGGTGTGTGAAACACAGAATCTCTGGATCAGTGAGTTTAAAAGTGAGAATAACATTCTTTTTCTAAGTGATTATCAAAACCCGTTCAAACAATATATGTTTACTTCAATACAGTGTAGAATCATATCTTCTTACTTCAACATCTAAGCTTATTATGGGGTATCATCATATAGCGTTGCCATGGCGACAGATCACTTGTCATTAAACAAGATTTTTATGTTACTGCTGTAACTCCTGTAGACATAGAGTGGCGAAGTCACGCCCATCTACACTGTAAAAACTGTTCCGATGGTGAAGTCAACAAAACTCAATTTTTTTATGTAATTTACTTGCCCTAAATTAGTTTTTTTTCAATGTGCGTTTAAATAAGTAACACGTAAGCAACAATGAGAACATGTTTTAAGAACTCATTAATTTGTAAATTAATATCACATTTTCTGAACTTTCTTTAAAAAGACGTTTTGGAAAACGTAATAAAAATGCTTTTTTCAACGCCACGGTCATGCCACGCCTTCAAACGAGAATAATAATTTTGAATAATAATCAAAAAAGTGTGAGACTTCCTGTTCCTCTTTGCAGCGGTTCTTCAGCAGTTGGACACGTGTTTGCGTTGGATCCTCCTCAAACCATCGTAAAACAAGTAAGCATGCCACCTGAGTTATTAATTACTGCTTTTTAACTAGAAAGTGTTATTTACTTTTCTTGTATTCACTGTTTTGAACGAAACATCGACATTTTAATGCATGCCAGCGCCATTACTGCTGTTAAAGTTAGACTCAGCCCTGTCGTGCTCATGTAGTCTATTTCTTCACGCAAAGTTGTTGGGCAAAGTTTGCATCAAGTGCTTACCGACACAATTCTGTTAAAAGTGGTTAAGTTAAGAGTATGTATTAAGAATCAACTCCGCAAACTGTTCCCCTACGCCGCTCTAAGCGTTGGCCCGGGCACCGTGATGCGGCCGCGGGGCTCAGAGGCTCTCCTGCCGTGCATGTTGTGCGGTAAAATACCTCCGTTAAAACTATTCCCTACTACTTTATAACCCAGCGGTTATGTAAGAGTAAGTTACTAATGCGCCTATTTGATATTAATTCCTCTATATGTATTTCGCCGTTTGTTTTACTGTGAGCAATGAATTATCTTTCAACAATCTTAGTGTACCCAATTTAAACTCATAGTCTGCAGTTACAGCATCGAGTTCTTATTATACAAAATTAAGTGCAAACTATATTTTTCATGCTTTTGCAACGCTTTCCATGTTGGAATCTGCAGGAGAGTTAACGTTAGCTCTCAGTAGAAAGTGACGGAGGTGATTTCAGTTAAGGTGCATTCAGGCGCAATTCAGTAAAAGTGTGTATTGGGCGAGGAGGCATGTATAACGTCAGCAAGATGTGTTCAATGTAGTACAGTAAAATGCAGTCTTTAGCGAGAAATATCAATAAATACAGTTTTATTAAGGAGATGTTTTACTACAACATAAAGTAGATATTAGACAGTATGCAAACGAGATAAAGGAGTGTATATTGAAGTAATTAGGATCTGCTGTGTAGAGAATCATGGAATTGTACTGGTATCTAACAATGCCATCCTTATAAATGTATATAAATACAATACCGTTTTAAATGATAATTGTGTTTTAATGTTTGATTCAATTCATTGAATTAAATATGTTTTAATGAATTCTACTGAAATGATTGTTACATTGTCATCATGTAACTATTTTGTTCTTTCATTTGCCTCACCAGAAAACACACCTCTTGAAGACATTTTGCCTCCTGCTATGGACTTCAGGTTCACATTAGGTAAGCCCTTGAGTGTGTCAGAGTTGTTGTTTCAGAGGTTAATTCAAGACGTGTTATGTTTACATACTAATATAATGAGCATCAGGTAAACGTACCCATTTCTATTTTTTGAATCACAGATGGGATGGAGATGTAAACTATGCAGCACTAGTGTCACCACTCAAAGTGATATTTTAAAACATTATCGACTCCATCATGGAACCTTTGGACAGAAACGTGCCTTGCCCTGCATTCATGTAGACTGGCCTGCGCTCTCACTTATCAAGATAAAAGTTGAAATAATCGTCTGTTCTTTTTATTCTAGGACCCATGTGCCACTTTATATACATCTCTGAGCATGAGGTGGGGTTAAAAAGAAGTAGTTGGACATTTTATGAACTATATCAATATCATGACTATTTGGTTCATTTTCTTGCAAACCAGCCTTTTTTTGATGGCTTAAACCCCTTGTAATGCATGTGAATAGCACCTCTGTTACCGTCTGTTAACAGCTAATGTAAACTGGCTCGTTATGTTTTCAAGACGGATTTGATTTTTGTTTTGAGGAAAACACATGGTGTGTCCTGATTTGTACTCAATTTAGTGTTTTATTTGTATTTACAGGGAACAGCAGAGGTCGAAGTGCAACAGGCTCGTGATGCACAGCATGAAGTGATACGTTGCCCAAGAGCCAGATGCAGTTATAACCATCAAGTAATAACCATGTGTCTCCATGGATGTTAATGTGTTGTGCTTTTAAACAAACTTGTTACTCTTTTATGACAACTGTTTTGAAATAATCACATTTTAATAAAATGTATTAACATGTCCATAACGTTCCCTTTTTTAATTTATTTGTTTAATCTGCAATGTTTCAATGCTATCAAATATTTAAAGGGTTGGATTGAAATCAGGAAGAGTTTGTCGTATATAGGTTCCGGCAACTCAATTGTGTTTTATAATTTACTTTATTCTCGTGTGGTTCTTAGCAGATTGTTATTTGCATTGGTTACACTTAATATCTGGGCTTTTAATTGTAGGCTCATCTCATCTTTTCATATGCAGAAAAAATCACATTAGTGAGTTTACCCAACTCCTATAATTGCTTGGAATCGCTTGACACATCTTTTTTAAGTTTTAGCAAAGTAACACATTCTTGAGTAGAGGAAAACAAAAAAAAGTACATTTCACCAACTCAAAAATTGCAAAAGTTGACTAAACTCTTAAAATTGCTTGGAATCGCTTGACACATATTTTTTAAGTTTTACCAAAGCAACAGTTTTTACAGTGTACTTCCGCCCCATGGGACCTTATTTCGGAAAAATAATGTATTGAAGTCAATGGAGAGAGAAAACTTATCTTTCGATCCCGTTTGAATTGTGCCATGAATTACACATATGATGTTTGTCAATCTTAAAAAATAATTTCCATGTCAAAAAAGTCACAGTTTGTCGTAAAACTGTTGAAATATAAGACTATGAAAAATACGCAACTCGAAAGACTACAAATCCCAGAGTCGCGTAAGTGATGTCACAATAGCTAAGATCAGCGCCATATAGATATAATCTATCTATATGGCGCTGGCTAAGATAAGATAACTTTAACAAGATGCCTGTGTGCTTAGTACCAGGTTGTTATCATACCAGCAATGGGTCTTGCTCATTCTTTCGCTTCCCGTCTGATGAAAGGACTAGGAGTGTCTGGATCAAGCTAGCTAGTAGCTAGCACGTTAGTTAGCATTACAGCCGTGTCATTTTTATTAGCCTTAACACGAAGTAACATGAAGTAACCCAACATGTTAAACAGTAGGAGTAGTAGTCATATTTCGTGAACCCTTTGAATAGTACTGTCACCGGTGTGATCATTCTATAATACACAATTTAAGCCCGGGGGAGAAATGCTAACGCTAACGCTAGCGATCTTCTCTACTTCATGCTATCTGCACAAATGGTTGACATTAAACATTAAAATGACCAGGCAGTTCAGAGAGAATCAAAGGAAGGCAGGCAGGCAGCTTTGCATGACATTCTTCAGGACGTGTTTCATTGTGGTGATAGTGAGGGTAGTCAATCGTATTGTTGACAGTAGTGACGGCCATCTTGGTGACGTGTGTTGTTCTGTGAGACCAGAGATGTAGTTCATTGAGCGTTTCACACAAACAAATGTGTTACTTCACAGTTTTACGACACATTTTTTTTTTTTTGACTTGCAAAATTATCTTTTAAATTGACAAACATCATATGTGTAATTCGTGGCACAATTCAAACGGGATCGAAAGATAATCTTTCTCTCTCCATTGACTTCAATACATAATTTTTCCGAAATAAGGTCCCATGGAGGTCCACCGGAAGGGGAGGGACTTCGCCACTCTATTGTCTGATCGGCCCGAAACTTCCCACGTTTGCCAACGGGCGAGTCCTCGAGACACCTACGTGACGCGTCGAAGTGCGGACAACAGCCAACCTGCGCGGATCGCCGAAGACCCGCTCATCGCTGCTCACAGTTTTAATTAAATTAAATTAATTAAATTAAAATTAGTTTTTGTCCTGTCCTTTTGTTGTCTTGTGCCTTCCTGTTTTATTTTGAAAAGTAATCCTCCCTCTCGTTTCAGGTCGCTGTGCTCCCCGCCCCTGTGTGTCTCCTGCGTTTTTGATTGTCTACCCCGCCCTGATTGTTTCCACCTGTGCCCCCTTACCTTGTGTGTATATATTGTCGTAGTCCCCCCCTGTCCTGTGCCAGTGTCCTCCATCCCAACACCTTTCATCTAATATACAATCCTGATTCCATTAGCTTTATTATCATGTTTTGCCTAACTGCCAACATTACTAATACACACTAGCACTTTCATCTAAATCCCCTAACATACAGTATAGAGGAAGGAGCATTAGCTGTAGTATTTTCGGTGGTGGCAAATGCAATATTAGTATTAGCAGTTTATACATTTACTTTTCACACACACACACACACACACACACACACACACACACACACACGTTCTGTCCAACTGGATTTGATTTAGTTAAAAAAATGTTATTGTTATACCATTTATATGTTTTACCTTTCATATTTATGTAAAAACTATAACTTTTCAATACCACTATTCATAAATAAGCTTCTGTTTGTTAAAGTGTCAAAATATCATGTGGTGCGACCAAATATTTATTTTACTGCAATAAATTCGAAGAAATATATCTTATTTCTCTTGATGAAATATGAATCACTGATATATATGCTTAAGTGAATTGTATTTATTTAAACATATTTCTCAGATTTATGAGATTTAAAGGAAACATTTGAAACGATACATTGAAATTATTAAACAGAAATATTAGATCACTTCAACAAAATATCTAAAGAAATGCACATTTACTTAAATTACTGGCAACTTAATTTTAAAGATATTTTAAAGTTAAAGATATTAAGATGCAGTTTATTTGTATTGAAAATAATGAGCTGAAACATCATCATGGAAAAAACATTAGAAAATGTAAACGCTTTAACATAAATGTATGTGTCAACATTCTTTATGTCGGGAAACTTTCAATACATACTTATTTTCTATATTTTCAAATTGGCCTGATGAAATCCCTGAAAAGTCATGGACCCATATAATCAAGCAAGCAGAGATTGAAATCTTCCGAGGAATGACAGAACGTGATGAAGGGAGAGCTGCCTTATATTATGGGTTGTTGTGTTTATGTAAGACAGATTTTAAACTGTAGGGACCTTCAGGGCAATGCGGCACCTTGCTCTGTGTGAACACCTCTGCTCTGTAGATAAGGCTTATCTGTCTATGTGTTGTAAGACAGCTCTCTGCAAACACTGGAGATTTTTAAATCAGCACAGTAAGCGCAGCAGGAGAGAATGGGAGAAACTGAGGAGAGGAGCGACAGAGGTACGGAGGAAAGTCCGGAAAGGTCAGTGGCTGTTCATGAAAAGTCAGTAAAAATACTTAAGAGGATACTATCAAATATCTTCTTGAATGCTACATGTGATTTCATAGGAAGGTGTGTGATCAGTTGTTGTTGTGTTGCTGCAGGATGATGCCGTACCACCGAGCTCTGCCAGCAGAACCACAGAGCAAGCTTTACCTGGGCTGTCTGAACAAACCTCAGCTGATCCTGATCTCTGTGGCTGCTGGACTCGTCCCCCTGATCATAATCATTACTGTCGCAGCTGTGCTCGCCACAAAGTCAGGTACAAACAGCAGTTTGGCCTGGATTCATAAGAGCTGATACTGCCATTTAGTCAGAAAAACATGTCTGAGTCACAAAAGCCCAGACGTGTTGCTTATCAACGTGTACAAGCATTAGACACAATCATTCCTAATGTAGTCATGTAGTAGTGAAAGTAATAATGTGCTGTGTGTCTGACCCAGTCCTGGTTGTTTGTAAGAAGAGGCTCCAGAATATTCCTAATCATCTCACACTTCCTTCAGTACTGATCACATCTTATTTAAATACTTATAGTGAAGTAATGTGTTGTGTTTACTTACAATCACTTATGAGACATTTCATTATTTCCTTACTGTGGCAGCATAATGCATTCCATTGAGAATATACATCTTATTGTTTTTCTGAAATAACAGAATATTTATTTAATAATTCTTATTGTAATTGTTTTATTAGGAAAGATTAAATATTGGCGGAGGTTTTACTGAATGTATATGCCGCAAAATCCCAAGAGGACTTGTCATTTACTCTATAATGATTTGGTAACCTTCAATGACAAGCAGCAATAAAACAAGATAAAAACACAACATTAATATAGAAGCAAACAAACAGAATAATACATTTTGTGAGAGATAACAAATACTTAAGTAGTGGATCATAGTCTAATAAAGTGTCTAATAATCTTGTCAAGTTGTTTTCTCAAGTGAATGCATCACCCTTCCTTATCTTGAAGGTTTTTCTCACTAACTGTGTCTGTAAATCCTTATAGGAAACAACTGCTGGGAAATGCAACGGTCTATTGTAGCAGTATTAGAATGAGACTGAATTATGACAGCAGAGAGGGGCCATATCTGTGTTCAAACTGTATGACTTTATATTGTGTGTGGAGGATGACGTAGTAAGGACCCAAACTCAAACAGCAGTGTGTGCTCAGAATAACTTTATAATGCCATAAAGCTTTATTTGATTATGAGGGTCAAAGTTCTTTTGATATGTGAACATTAATGACATAATGCACCAAACTTATATTTATAGCCTTATTTATATTAGATTTATATACCAGGAATCAGATTCAGAAGTCATTTATTCACATATAGAATTTTACAGCAAATGGACAGTGTAGACAAAAGTTAAAAAGTAACATTAAATGGAGAGGCAAGCTCACGTTAATACAGAACATAAGTACACATCCACGGAACAAAAATAAAAAATGAAGGGAACATATGAGGTAACAACAGGTGATAACATTAATAGTATGTAATCATTAAAAAAGTGTTTATCGCGCACAGTCATCTCTACAACAGCAGTGTGATTGAGTAGCAGCCACTGTAATACCAAAATATAACGCAGAGGTGGCAGCAAGTTATAACAAAACATAAATAAATTGAGGTGAGGGTCTGACAAAAGATGCTATTGGCTGGTAATCAGAAATGTAGCATCCACAGTCGTATAACTTGACCCCTGCTTGGAGCTCAAGGCCAGGACATCTTGGCCTCTGATCTGCAGTTCGGAAGTCATTTTAATTCAATTGGATGACATTTGACAAAGGGACAAAAGTAAGAACTGAAGTGCTCTCTGGATAGACAAAGTTCAATTACTTAAGACCCTCCCCCACTCACCTAAGTTTAAGGGCCTGTGTTTGCCTTTATATCCAATCAGATTCCTCTACCGCTCTTCCCTCGTTTTCTACTGGTGGAGACATGCTGGACTTCCTGCTTCAGTCAGGTGATATCAGCTCACCTGACGGCTTGATGGCTACCTGGTACCACAGAGCTAACAGCAAGGAGGAAATGAACAAAGCCCTCACAAGTAAACTCACACACTCAGTGTTTTCAGTGCATACAGTACCATACACTTAGCCTACAGGACAAGATATGGATTACATTTGTAATCAATTAGTATTGGCTAATCCTGTTTGTGCCAGGCAGCAAATTTGACTACCTTGTGACTGACAGGTGGTTACCAAGGTGATGTATGGTTTGGGTGTGAGTTGGACCGAACACATTGGCCAAAAGAAATCCTAGAACCCATGGACTATTGTTTGACAACAATAAAGCCTTTTATTAGTTCAACATGAGCTTGTCCATTATTGGAATGTTATCTCTTGTCTCTACACCATTTATGCATTTCAATTTGCTAATCCGACTACAAACAATCCAAAAGGAAGTCTTGTTTCTTATAATTGAAACCCCCAAATATTGGCCCTTGCCCCCTGAGGCTAAATCCACTTCAGACAGATAGCCAACAGAAGACTGTTACATAGCAACATAATGCTCAATTTAACACATGATTTGTCTACACTGTCCCCTCCTTTCGTCCTATCAGGTGATGCTATGATCCTGGAGGCTGACATCACTCTGGAGGGTTATGGAACAGCCAATGAGAATCCAATCCCCATCATGGCCCACCCTCCTGACATCTATAGTGACAACACTCTGGACCAATGGATGGATGCAGTGCTGGCCTCTAGAAAAGGTACTCAGTAGAACACATGGGCCTTTATGTGTCCATCCCACAGGTGTTAATGCTCTGTGTCCCTGCAGGCATGAAGTTGGATTTTAAGACTCTGAGATCAGTGGGTTTGTCATTGGACCTGCTCAGTCAAAAGTCAAAGAACAGTAGCAGAGGAATCAACCGGCCCGTATGGATAAATGCAGACATCCTCCTGGGTCCCAACGCACCAGCCTTCCTGCCTACAGTCAATGGAACCAGGTGAACAAGCTGATTTGATGTTGTCTGTCCGTCAGTCTTTGCTGTTCAGAGCTTGTATTGTGCATGTATTTCCCACATTATTGCTATATTTGATATACTCACTAACAAAGATATCTTTAGATTTTGATTTTCATAAGCGATCTGGGGAGATGTGGAATATGCCACAGCAAATAATAGGATGATTATAGAATTTTAAGAAAAAGGTACAAGTGACATACAACATTAACTGCAACATTTTTATAAAACTGGGGTAGACAACTTATTTTTGGCATCATTGGGCAAATTGTGACGAAAACAGAATATTGTTATTCAAGTGATCTGAGAGTAAATCAGAGCTCTGCACCTCCTGTTGGCTCGGTTTCAGGCTTTATCCTCTCATTTCAACAATCTTTATAGATCCATCTTTTTCAGATATGTTTTTATGGATTTTCTCAATGTTGGTATTTTATAATGCTTATAGCACTGTGATGGTCTAAGACGTACAGTATAGGCTACATTCTGTACTTTGTAATAATGGTGATATTGTCAGGGTTTAGCAAGAAGTTGGACCCAGGTGCAGTTAAAAAATGAGATGGCAAAAAAGCTGATAACAATAAAAAAAACAACGCCAAACCGATATAGGACACAAGACAAGACAACCCTAAATACACACAAGACTAATCACAAGACAAGACACAGCTGGGGTTTTATCCTGGGTTTTATTGTGTCTGTGAGACACAGGGGCAGCAGGTGGACACAATGAGACAATCAAACAGGAGGGAAAACACAGGAAGTAAGACAGGACAAGATACAAGGAGAAATTACATGTCAAAATAAAAAAGGAAACTATAAACACAAAAACTAATATATTGACAGATATATATATATATAACGTTTTTGATTGATCGAATATGCTAAAGGTTATTTATTAAAAGGTTATTAAATAAAGTGCCTGTCGTTTTTTTCTCCTCTCCTTCCATCATTCTTTTCCAGTTTTCTGCAGTTGGTTCAGGAAAAGTTTCCTAATGTGACCTTGTCTCCTGGATGGAAGGTATTACATGTTCTCAGTCTACATTCAAAATCATGGTGTAATACTTGTTTATGACTTCATAGGCTTTTGAGATGAGCCATTGATAGCAGTCAGCTGGTCAGGTGGACCGTGGATTGGTCAGTTGGTCAGTGGGTCCCGATAATAAGTCTCTACTTATTATCGGGACCCACTATGGTTTAAGAAGCACTGTGGTCATGTGAGGTGCATCGACGCTTCAAACACTGCTGTGATCATCAGCATGCTAACAGGCTAACAATGACGATGCTAACATGCTGATGGTTAAAAGCAGGTATCATTTATACAATTATCAATGACCTATTATCAAAATGTCATGATCCCAGTGGTACGAGAGAAGAATTCAGGAGATGATAAATCAATATGACTCCACAATTCATCATCTGAGCCCCACCACTTGTGTTGGAAAATGATATAGTGTAGTTGTAATGTCATTTGATTGCTGTACAGTACATTACTGTTTTCTTTTTGCCTCACTCCCCTCTGGTGAACAAATGCTGCTATTTTCCCCCTATAATATTGAATATCTGTGACGTAAAAAGCACATCTAACATTACAAGAATATTTATAGGTTCTATTTATAATCATGAAATATTAATAGATAAAACATGATAAAGTGCTCTCTGGGGCTTCCATCAATTGATAAATATATGCAGTGGGGGGCTGCATTTTCTTTTCAACGTTATGTACTGGTGCCCCTGGCATGCAGCTGATGCTTTTTATTTCTGATGCCCCTGCCCCTCAGACAGAACAAAGTCCTTGTACTCATCGTAAGAAGCTGATAAAATAAATGTTTTAAGAAATGTATGTATGCTGTGATGTAGTTAAGTCTTTTCCGTTCAGGCCACCCCCGGGCCAAGTTACATTGCTGCCACTCTGTTTGTCAGAAAGCAATATAACAGCTGTTACATCCTTATGGGACGGCAATCTCTACTTTAGACCCACAGTTGGGTTTTAGTCAGAATGATTGTGATTCGCTAACATTGCATTGTTTCCGACAGGTAGCCTATGGACCTCCACTTTTTGTTGAGACCTACACCGAGGCCATGGTGAAGGACATGTACGATATGATCAAAGATGTTCCCCAGAAGGTAAGCTTTAAAAGGCCTGCACACATCACGTCAGTGGGAGAAAATATACCCCTATATTATTGAGTGCCCAACACTAGTGTCGAGAGGACATTTGTATTAGACCCATGAGATTCATTTACACAGCAAAAAAAAAAGCAGTGTCTGCCGGTTACTCGTTATAGTACATGCCTTACAGACCTTCTCTACAATGCATTTCCGGTAATCAGGTATAGGTTATTGTAACTTATTATGTGATTCAAGAGTACTACCTCTTTTTTTCTTTTTTTATATCTTTTTTTATTGAGTCAGGCACAATGAGTTACATTTATACAGTCTAGACTCTATATTTTTCCCTTTCCCCCCCCCTACATAATAAAGTAAATAAATACATATATAGGTATAAATAAAGTAATGTAAAAGATAATAAAAAAAAAATGAATAGATAAGGAAATAAAGAATAATAACAATAATACATGTACCCATATACTCACATATGTATTACCCACATATACACATACACATATGTACATACCTACACCCATACCCACACATTTACATACACATATACATACACATACATACACACATACACATACACATACATATACATACACGTACATATATACATGTATATGAAAAAAAGCAACAAAAAAACATACATTCATAGTTCCCCCCTTTCTTCTTAACTTAGTGTCTTTAGTTCAGCTATGTAGGCTATCACAGAGCCCCAGACAGACTCAAATATCTCTGATGAGCCCCTCAGGTTATATTTCATCTTCTCCAAGTTCAGATACAACATTAGATCTTCAAGCCATAGAGATGCTTTAGGTCAGGGGTCACCAACCTTTTTTAGGATGAGAGCTACTTTAAAAAAATAAAACAAGTCGGGGGCTACTTTTACTCCTCTTTTTTTTTTTTTTGCAGTGTATATATTTAGCACATTTTAACATTATTATATGCTGACCGGTCCTCACCTCCTCTAGGGGGGGGCCTCACCCCCGGGAAGATTATTTTTAAATGTTGAAGTGAAATGCATCAATCTGGTGCACTTTGAGCACAAGATGAATTGATGGAAACAGCTCTCAACACTCAGATGAAAGGGAGCTCTATACTTTTCAATAATCCAAACATCTTTAGAATATGATCACAACCAATAACAAATCATTTAAACTGGTTTATTCTTATCTTATGTTACCTAGTTAGCATTCTTTTTTTTTATTTATGCATATTTTACTAATCACTCCCCTTTCAAACTGTTTTTTGTTTTTTTTATTGTCCTATAGTACACATTGGAATGATTACTTACTTTATCTATATTAAATAGATAAAGGTGTGCTCTCCTTAGCTCTCTCGCTCGCTCTCTCTCCCCCTCTCTCTCTCCCTCCGTCCCTCCCTAGCTCTCTCTCCCTCTGTCTCGCTCGCTCACAGAGGCTGTGTGCTCCTCCGTGGCGATGACGGCTTGCGTTAAAAAATAATAATAAACATATTTGTAAAGTGGGGGGGACACAAACGGGATTTCGAAAAGAGCGGGGGACATTTCCCCCCTGTCCCCAGTGGAAATTACGCCATGCGTGTGTGTGCGTCAAGTGCAATAAATATATATGCAAGTTGCAACACACAGTAAAACTCTGCCCCTCATGTGCTGTATAGGCTGGCATGATAGGCTGTTCAATGGGGCTGATGTGTTGTGTAGATTCTGCCAGAAGGAAAATCAGCGGGGAGGTGCCACATTGCTTTTCTTCCAGACTGCAACGCTGGTCCCGCAAATCAAGCAAGAACGTGATTGGTCGATATTCATTGTGGGGGTGGGGGGAGGAGGGGTGTTAGATAGATATAGAGTTGTAGTAAGTAGATAGAGTTCGCTATGATTGAGGTTTCGTTTATGCATAGGGTAGATTCTTTTAATTACATTTCCTTTTTTGTTTTGTGTATTTTATACATTTTGGATTTGCTTGCCGAGCTATTTTTAGAACATGCCCCGCGGGCGACTCACGTTGCCCCTGTGGGCGACTAAGTGCCCGCGGGCACCGTGTTGGCTACCCCTGATCTATTGCTTGGATTAGTTCCTCTTCCCAATCTTGTTTGATTTTACCAAGAGATGTTTCTGTGAGACGGGAGATGGAATTGTAAACCTTTTTTCGGTTGTTAGTGTCCAGAATTGAGTCAATTATTGAATCCGGAGGGATATTGGGGAAGGAAGGGTTATTTAGTTTAACCCAGTTACGGACCTGGAAGTAGCGAAATAGATGAGAGTCTGGGAGGCTACATTTGTCAGTGAGTTGGCTAAAGCTACCGAAAACTTTGTTGATGTAAAGGTCCCTTAAGGTCCTTACACACCAAACTAACACCAAAGAACACGTCCCGACGGAACGTCGCCTCACGTCGCCTCACGTCGCCTCACGTTGCCTCACGTCTCCTGCGCCTTGGCCATGTTTCGTACTGGAACACACCGCAAAGACTTCAGCCAACGGCCAATTTGCACGTACGAACTGCGCATGCGTGAGTGGCAATAACTCTCCTTACCAGCAGGCGGCGGTAGTATGTATTCGTCATTCAAAAGAGGCAACAACCGGAAGACAGACTGCGTGATACACCGAGAGAAGAAGAACAAACTTCCGTTTCGCTTCTCATGCACTGATTCGCTAAGCTGAACAGCCAATCAGAGTGATTTATTTGGCCGACGGCCTTTAGCCGACAGCCTCCCGATTCAACATGTCGAATCGGCGGCGGAAGGTGTCGGCACGGCCGAAAAGACACGACGGTGCGGGACACACCAAGACACACCAATCTGAGTAGGGCGACACGACGCTCACCGACGGCCCGACATCTATCGACGGCCGAAATCGGCTTGGTGTGTAAGGGACTGTAAGCTCCTTACACACCAAGCCGATTTTCGGCCGTGCCGACACCTTCCGTGCCGTGCCGACACCTTCCGCCGCCGATTCGACATGTAGAATCGGGAGGCCGTCGGCCAAAGAAATCACTCTGATTGGCTGTTCAGCTTAGCGAATCAGTGCATGAGAAGCAAAACGGAAGTGAGGGACCCAAACAAACTATTAAGAAGGCAAATCTGAGATTTCATTTAACTCCAGCTCTCGACACAGGTTGGGGAAAGCCCCATGAGCTATTTGTTGTTTGTTTATATCACGCAGTCTGTTCTTCTTCTCTCGGTGTATCACGCAGTCTGTCTTCCGGTTGTTGCCTCTTTTGAATGACGAATACACACTACCGCCGCCTGCTGGTAAGGAGAGTTATTGCCACTCACGCATGCGCAGTTCGTACGTGCTACTTGGCCGTCGGCTGAAGTCTTTGCGGTGTGTTCCAGTGCGAAACATGGCCAAGACGCAGGAGACGTGAGGCGACGCGTCCCGATGTTCTGTCAGTGTAAGGGGGGAGAAAGAGATGGTTGTTGCGAATGGGACTATGAATAGAGGATCCATAAAGTCCATGAGCACTTCTAAATTGGGACCATATTCTTAGGGTGGAAACAACTATCAGGTTATTCGAATATTGAGTCGGCCGGCTGGGTAATGTAGATGTAAGCCAAAAGCCAAAAGTGAGGTACTAGGACAGGATTTGGCTTCAAGCTCACACCAACTCAATGTTGGTTCCTTAATCCTATCAATGTTTTCTAACAACTCTATTATGTGGTAGCTAATAAGTCCATGTGAGTTTTAAAATGTACAGTAAAATGATGTGTGTCTTCAGGTGACCTTCCCTGTCCATGCTCTGTTGGGTCGCAGCGGCTGGCAGCACATCAGCTGGCTCCTCAGCCAGTCGTCACGGTAACACAGACACCTTCCATCTGTATTATGGCAATTTGCACTTGTTTATAACACGCGTCAGTTCATAAAATATTTTAAAGGTTGTGCTGACCACACAGAAAAGATCATCAGCAACCATAAAACTTGAAATATCAGTAATGTGACTGTGATTTTGTTCATATTTTCTTGTTTAGTTACAATGGTAACCCACTTGATGACACACAGTGTGTTCTGGTCTTTCCAGATTCAGTCTGACGCTGTGGCAGGGCTCCATCCGCCCAAACATCAGTGACCTGCTGTTCATCCGGGAGAACAGCCACCCTGCCAGAGTCTACTACGACATCTATGAACCAACTCTGTCTGCATTCAAACAGGCAGCAAGTAAGAAGGAGCTGTGAGACACCAACAAGTGGTCGTGTTACTAGGAACAGGAACCTAGGGACCAAGAATTAAACATTTTTGGTGTGTGTGTGTGTGTGTGTGTGTGTGTGAGTGTGTGTGTGTGTGTTGTGTGTGTGTGTGTGGTGTGTGTGTGTGTGTGTGTGTGTGTGTGTGTGTGTGTGTGTGTGTGTGTGTGTGTGTGTGTGTGTGTGTGTGTGTGTGTGTGTGTGTGTGTGTGTGTGCGCGTGCGCGTGCGCGTGTGCGTGTGTGTGCGCGCGTGTGTGTGCGCGCGCGCGTGTGCGCGCGCGTGTGCGCGCGCGTGCGCGTGCGCGCGCGCCGCGCGCGCGCGCCCGCGCGCGCGAGAGAGAGAGAGAGAGAGAGACTAACTAACTAACTAACTAACTAACTAACGTCTGCTCATACTACTGAACCTATAGCACTGGAATATCTAACCATGAAAGCTACCCATTCAAATGTATGTTGTATTAATTACTCTTTATTAATTTCCTGGAGGTCTTTTTCAGTTTTGGCTTAACTTGAATATTAAGACCTAAAATGAACCAATTGGACCAGTATACAGTTTATCTTTATATTCACATTTTAAAAAAATAGATTGCTATTACATTGCTCATAAAGATCAATCATACATTATTTCCGCTTTGTGTGTCAGAAGTGAAAAACTATTTTCTTTAGAAATAACTTTCAGTTCACTTGAGATACAACGTGTGGTTCTAGGCCAGCAGGGACTTCTCAGGAGATTCTATCCAGGAGGAGACCTGATGGACTTCCTGTATCCAAATCACAACTCTGACCTCCTGTCCACGGCCCCACGGCGCAGCAGCCTGGACGTCCGCTGGGTCAGAGTCACTGACCGGACCTCCCTGCTGGAAACACTTTCAGGTCGATACAAACATAGTGTTTCCACATTAACACATTCACTTTCATCCTTTTCTGTTTTCACTGGTTGATGCACTGACAGTCAGCAGTCAACATTTTATTCAAGTCTAGATGGTGGATGGTGAATTGTAGATGGCAAAATGTGGATGATTTGTTTCTATACAAAATAATCTAAGCAATACACACAGGTCTTATATAACACCAACACAATAATGATTCTACATAACGCTGTCAAATTTACTTACATCATTAATGCATCCACAATATTACATTACATGTCACTTGTTAAACGCTTTTATCCAAGGCGACTTACATACTCAATACTGTGGGCAATCCCCACAGGAGCAATTTGGGGTGAAGTGTCTTGCCCACGGACACAACGACATGCTGACTGCAGTGGGGTTTGCACCTGTGCTCCCCTGATCCGAACACCAACGCACTAGTCCACTGCGCTACACGCCTATTAAACTGCACCCCCCTTCACAATATGGGATAAGTCAATAGGAATCTATCGTCACAAATAAGAGACAATCACATCAATTGTTTAAAGTACATACAAGTGTAAAGTCCATGTGCAGACTCGCCGTGGTTTCCTTTGTTGGGCCTGCAGTCTCTGAAAGAAGGGGCACAGGCTGAAGGAAACCTTTTATAAGCTTCATAGGGGAGTGGTCTATCTTGATTGACAGTCTGGTAATGCAGGTAAACAGGACACTTGTGAGCACTGCTCAATAAAAAACTTCCCACTAAAGAAATCCCACTACCATCTTATGAAATCTTCTGAAGTGGTTTTAAACCACCATCTGTGCCAACTGCTAGGACTGTCTTAGGGAAGATAGCTTTTAGATGCGCAGCTCCTCTGTCTTGGAATAGTCTGCAATTGAAATGGAAACTGAGCAATCTGGTGCCACTAAATGTTTTTAAAGCTCGGTTGGATGCTACTCAATCAGATGCTGTTGGTACCTGTTCATGTGGATAGTTATGTAAATTGTAATCCCTGTAATGATGCTGTATGATGTCCTTTTTGTTGTTCTGTTTATGTTTTAATGTTTCATGTGGAACCTACTGAGCAGGTCTCCCTTGAAAAAGAGATCAATGATCTCAATGGGATACACCTGGATAAATAAAGGTGTGAAATTAAATTAAATGAGACTCCAGAATCAATCAATACATTTTCCAAGTTTGACTTTGGACGAAATTAGATTAGTTGAGCTATTATGTGGAAAAACGAGAGGCAGAATTGTATTTATCCCTTAAAGGTAGGGTAGGTAATTCACTTCAGAAACACTTTTTTTTATATTCCATGGAATGCTCTTAACATCCCGATGGCAATGAATACATTAAATGCTTTGACAATAAATATATACAAATATTTCATCTGTGGAAGCCGTGGCGCTGTAAAAAGCTTCAAATCAAATCAAATCAAGTTTTATTTATAAAGCATATTTATAAAGCACATTTAAAAGCGATTTTTGGTCGAGCCAAAGTGCTGTACATGTAATAAAAACACATTACTACAATCACAATAAAAGAGAATAAATTACAACAGATATATAAAAAACACAGGGAAAAGTCAGGAGTCATACTCCGCTCTGACTAGAAGGCCAGGGAGAAGAAGTGTGTTTTTAGTGAGGATTTAAAAACCCCTAGTGTCTGGGCCGACCTCACATGGAGAGGCAGAGTGTTCCAGAGCCTGGGGCCAGCTGCTGCGAAGGCTCGGTGACCTCGGGTTTTGAGCCTGGTCATGGGCACTACCAGCAGCAGCTGGTCAGCCGACCTTAAGGCTCTGGCTGGGGTGTAGCGATGGAGGAGTTCGGCTATATAGGCCGGAGCCAGCCCATTTAGTGCTTTAAAAACAAATAAAAGGATTTTAAAATCTATTCTGAACCGAACTGGAAGCCAGTGCAGTGAGGCCAGAATTGGGGTGATGTGGTCACGCTTTTTGTAGCCAGTGAGAAGACGTGCAGCTGCGTTCTGAACTAGCTGCAGGCGTCTAATTGAGGCCTGGTCCATACCCACATACAGAGCATTGCAGTAATCCAGTCTCGAGGTAACAAAGGCATTAATAACCCTTTCTAGATCTTTAAAATATAAATACGACTTGGTTTTGGCCAATAGTCTTATTTTAAAAAAGCAGGATTTGACTACAGTGCTGACCTGCTTATCAAATTTATAAAAAAGTGCTAGTGAAGGTCACTCCAAGGTTCATGACAGAGGGGAGGATGTTTTCATTGAGAGAGCCCAGAATATCAACCGGAGAGGCTGGAGGTTGGGGTCCAAAAAAGATGACCTCGGTCTTGCTCTCGTTGAGGTTAAGGACATTTTGGCTCAGCCAGGATTTGATCTCTATCAAGCAGTCCATCAACTGCTGTAGTGAGTGTTTGACATTTGCTTTGAGAGGCAGATAGATCTGTACATCGTCGGCGTAGCAGTGGAAGGGAATATTGTGTTTAGTGGGAATTGAACCTAGGGGCAGTATGTACAGTGAAAAGAGGATGGGGCCCAGGATAGAGCCTTGGGGAACCCCACAGGTAAGAGGCTGACAGGCAGGTAGGCCATCCAGTTATTTTAGCGGCCCGGCTAAAATAACTGGATGGCCTATCTGCCTGTCAGCCTTCCATCTCGTGCACAAACTTATCTCGTGCCCTCATTGGTCATGTGCGCGTTCATGTGTGTTGGAGGAGGGGCTCTGTAAGGAAGTTTCATTTCAAACCTTTATTTATCCAGGTTGTATCCCATTGAGATCATTGATCTCTTTTTCAAGGGAGACCTGCTCAAGTAGGTTCCACATGAAACATTAAAAACATAAACCAGAACAACAAAAGGACATCATACAGTAGCATTACAGGGATTACAATTTACATACTATCCACATGCACAGGTACCAACAGCTTCCGATTCAGTAGCATCCAACCGAGCTTTAAAAACATTTAGTGGCACCAGATTGCTCAGTTTCCATTTTAATTGCAGACTATTCCAGGACAGTGGAGCTGCGCATCTAAATGCTATTTTCCCTAAGACAGTCCTAGCAGTTGGCACATTTAATAAAACCACAGCATGCGATCTCAGGCAGTAGCCACTTACAATTCGCCGTGAGATCAGGGAGCAGATGTAGGATGGAAGTTTCCCTAACATGGCTTTATATATAAAAATGTACCAGTGACTGAGCCTCCGTACAGTTAGTGAAGGCAGTTTGTCACAAATCTCAGTGCACTGTGATACGCAGCATCTAACTTGACCAGGCAATTGGCAGGTGCATTCATATAAATCAGATCACCATAGTCCAGCACAGGTAAAAAGGTCACAGTGACTAGCCTTTTTCTGGCCTCGAGCGAGAAACAGGACTTGTTCCTGTAGAAGAAACCTAGTCTAACCCTCAGTTTTTTAAGCAGGATATTGACATGACGTTTAAAAGTGAGACAATCATCAAGCCAGATACCAAGGTATTTGTAACAGGCAACCACTTCAAGTTTTATTCCTTGCGTAGTTAAAATATCTAAAACAGGCTCTGGTGTCTTTTTGGCTTTTGAAAAGAGCATTACCTTGGTTTATCACATTTAAAAGAAGCTTTAGTTCAGAGAGCTGAGTCTGAATAATGTTAAAAGCAGCTTGCAATTCAACAACAGCCTCCTTAATGGAGGGACATGCACAGTACATAACGGTATCGTCCGCATAAAAATGTAAGGTTGCTCCATCGACATTTTCACCTAAACTATTGATGTAGATGGAGAATAAAAGTGGACCTAAAACAGAACCTTGAGGAACACCATTAGTAATGTTTAACCACTCTGAAGACAGCCCATCAAAATGACACATTGGGACCTTTCAGAGAGGTAGTTCACAAACCACCCCACTGCATGTCTGGATATGCCAATTACTGAGTAGCCTCTGCTTTAAGATGCGATGATCGACGGTATCAAACGCTTTGGAAAGGTCAATAATAGAGCTGCACAGCTCTGCTTATTATCTAAAATACTCGCCACATCATTCACCACTTTCATTGTGGCAGTGATGGTGCTATGTTGCTTTCTGAAGCCTGACTGATGTTTAGACAGGATGTCATTTGTACATAAAAAACACCTTTACCTGCTCACTCACTAGGCGTTCAAGAACCTTAGCCAGAACTGATAATTTAGAGATTGGCCTATAATTATTTAAAACAGTTGCCTCCCCTCCTTTCAGCAAAAGGCAGGACATACGCTGACTTCCACAGTTTTGGAATTGTGTTTGTGCTGAGGGAGAGGTTAAAAAGAGTAGTGAGAGGTGGAGCAATAAAATCTTGCAGCTATCTTTAAAAGGAAAGGTTCCACGTTGTCCGGGCCGGCCGGTTTCTTAGGATCTAACTTGGTTAAAGCTTCACGAACAACATCAACAGTAAAAGGAGTAAAACTGAAAGGGTTTTCCAGACCACATTGTTCAGAGTCACCGACTGTGGTGTTCACAGTAGCAGAGTTAGTCACAGAATCAAACATAGAACCGCAGGACACAAAATGCTCATTAAAAACAATTTAGCATAGTAGCCCTGTCCGATATAGAGCCAGATGTTGTGGTAATGCACGGAGGTAGCTCATTTCGGATCTCACCGGTGGATAGCGATTTTATGGCTTTCCAAATTTCCTAGGATTATTTAGGTTTTCTGTAGTAACTGACAAATAGTACTTCGACTTAGCACTTTTGACCTGTGAAGTGAAGCTATTTCTTAGTTGCCTAAAACACAGCCATTCTACCTCTGAGCCTGATTTCCTAGCCTTTGCCCAGGCCTTGTTTCTCTCATGTAGGAGACTGGACAGTTCAGCAGAAAACCAAGGATTGTCTCGTCCCTTTACTCTAAAAGTACGTAGGGGTGCATGTCTATCTATAATTTCCATAAAACCAAGATAAAAATAAGACCATGCAGTTTCAACATCAGCACACAGATCGATTTTTCCCCAATCAAACCCAAACAGATCATGAACAAAACCCTGCTCCACAAAATGTTTTATGTGTCTCTTAATAATAATACGGGGTTTAACCTTTTGGACCTTAGTGTCCCTAATTGTGGCTACAACACAGTGGTCACTCACATCATTTGCAAATACTCCCACAGATGGGTATTTATAGGGAACATTAGTTAGAATGAGATCAATTAGGGAGGATTTATTAGGGGACTTAACGTTAGGGCGAGTAGGACTATCTACAATCTGAGTAACATTCAGAGAGATACAAAGGTTTTTAAAATCCTCTGATACTGCAGTTAACCAGTCACAGTTAAAATCTCCAAGTAGCACTATTTCCTTGTAGTCTAGTTGCGATAAAAGTTTTGCTAGTGAAGACAAGGAGTCCTTGACAGCTGAGGGGGGTCTGTAACACCCCACCACCATGACTTGTTGCCCCTTTGCCACTTCTATATTTAAGGCTAAAAATTCGAATTGCTTACTGACAGATTTGGAAATCAATGTGGTTACACTGAACTTATTCTTAACATAAATGGCAACTCCACCACCTTTATTAGGCCGGTCGGTACGATACACATTATAACCATTTAAGGATATGTCAGAGGCCAAAATAGTTTTATTTAGCCATGTTTCTGATAACACAATGACGTCAGCGTCAGTCGAGCTTGCCCAAATGCGGACAAAATCTAGTTTACCTAACAGACTGCGCACATTCAAGTGGATGAAACCCAACCCAGACCTAGCTTTAAAATCAGCAGGAGTAGCGATCTGACTACTACTACTGGGCGGACCAGGGTTAGGTTGAACATTTCCTGACAGTAATAACAACAAAAAAAACAGGCATCTTTTCCTCTTAATCGACACACACACATTGTCATCTACTTTAGAATCACCGGAAAAGTCTGCGAGAGTGTAATTTGAGCTTAAGAAGCAGTCCTGAAGTACCATCATCGCAGGCAAACAAAAAAGACAAACATATTTTGTCGAGCAGATTGTCTGCGACAAGGTGACCGGTAACTGTTTGTGTAACACATCCGACCCTTTGCAGGGGATGCCTACTGCGGGTGGCAGAACAGACCTGAATCCAGTAGGCTTCTCAGGATGACTAGAGATCTTCTCATAGTCCAGAACAGTTAACAGGCACAGCAGAATCACGATATGGGCCATCCTCCCAGACCAGCACACAATATCCGCGATGTTCCCGGGGCAAAAAATCCTCCTCCTCACAGCAGCAAAGGACAGGCGAAAGCAGCAGCGAGGAAGCGCACCGGTCTCAGTTTGAAGGAAGGGGCAGATTTTTTTCGGTTGTGTATTTTCAAATTCTAGCGCACTCGAGCTGGTTTCTCCATTCTTACCTACCCTACCTTTAATCAGTTATTGTCATATTTTTCTCTTGAGCGGCTGTAACAACATAATATCCCCAGTGGGGGGTCAAAAAAGTTGTAATCAGACCCATTTTATCTTATCTAATAATCTGATCATGGTAAATAACGTGTGAGAAGTAGGGATTTCAAATATCAGATTCCTTTAAATAAATAAAACACAATTTGTTGTATTAAATCTTTATGGTATAATTGTGTGATGTGATTTACACTATAGAGGTTAGTTAGCCTAGTTGTAAAGTTTGAACTTACTTATAACGTATTTTCAGTGTGTGGATGAAAATGTTAACATGTGGACACAGATGGTGTTTTGAATCATAGAATTACTGAATCTCTAACCCTGTTCATATTTACTGTCCTGTTTATACCATGTGTGTGTTTCAGGTGGTGATGGGGGTATGTTGGTGGTTCAGGTGGTCTCTGACAGTAATCAACCTGGAGTCCCTCTGGTGGAAGGTTCTGGAAAGAGCTCGGAAGCCCTGACACTGGAGGTATATTTAAAATATTTAAAGAAATCCAAAAGGGTCCTTAAAAATAACTTGGTTGTGCGGAAATTAGTCCTGAGCTCCAGTAATTAGTTCGCATTTTACCACTTCAAGTCCCCTCATTTCTAAGTGGTTAACAGAAGTTGATATCTTTACATTTTGTTGTATCGGTATATACCATCTGGTGATGCCTGAAGCTTCTATGTGTCATAAAAACAGTGTTTGCTAACAAGTGGCTTAATGAGACTGCTCAAAGTTGGCTGCCTTTAGTACATCTGATTTTTAGAGAACACCACTTTGTGCTCCTTTCTACAGTATAAATTGCAAATAAAGAAAAACATGATTGTTTTGGTAATGTCTAATATCTAATTGCTTTTATCCACCTTGTGTTTCTGAATCTCCCTAGGCAAGGAATGGGCCATAAAAGTAGTGGAATAATGATGAATTTTAAATCTAATTTGTGTGCTTGTGTGTTTGCAGGACCTCCTGGAGCTGCTGGGCCAGAGAGCTGAGGCACCCTGGGGTGTTTACCTGCAAATCCACTCTCAGCAGCTTCTGGAAGCTTCTCTCACATGGCTGCACTCGGCCTACAGCCAGGAGAAGCTGTACAGGCCTGTGTGGGTCAGCAGGGAGGGTCCACTCAGCCCAGATCACAACCAGGTATTCGGCTTCTTGACTTCAGTTTGTATTGATTTATTACCACAAAGTTGTTTTCATTTCATGCTTATATATTTTTTGTTTACATTTTTTTTAATTCTCTATTGTTTAGAAAAAAGCACTTTAAGCTGCTTTTTGCGAAACTGAATTTGAAACATTATAGAAACGTCGAACATATATAAAGATCATAAGAAAAGGCCAATATATCAAAACGTATGTTTCATACATAATCAGGGGAAGGAAGGGTCCTTAATGCATCATACTGTAGTTAAAGCAACTACTACATATTTGGCGTCCCTGTGGAAGAAAGTGGTAGTGTTATCCTTGAATTAAGACTGCATTTCCCATGAGCACCACTGTCTAGTCTAGTGTCATTAAAGGTGGGGTAGGTAAGTTTGAGAAACCGGCTCGAGATACACTTTTTGTTATATTCCATGGAATGCTCTTAACATCCCGATAGCAATGAATATCTTAAGTGCTTTGACAAAAAATCCATAAAAAAATGTAATATGTGGAAGCCTTAATACTGTAAAAAGCACGAACAATCATTTTAGCCGGCCCGGCTAAAATAACTGGATGGCCTACCTGCCTGTCAGCCTTCCATCTGTGCACAAACTTATCTCGTGCCCTCATTGGTCATGTGCGCGTTCGTGTGTGTTGGAGGAGGGGCTCTGTAAGGAAGTGGCAGATTTTTTCCGGCTGTGTATTTTCAAATTCTAGCGATCTCGAGCTGGTTTCTCCAAAATTACCTACCCCACCTTTAAGATCTTGATCTGCCTAACTTTTTTATTTTTTTAAGTCCCATATTATAATATATTTGAACAATATATTATAGGGCCATATCTATACAAAACATGTCTCTAAAGTGTTTTGCTCAAAATACCAAACAGATTACCCATTAGCCGCGTTCACACAAACGTACTTTCACCCGTACTTTTCCCCTTTAGTTCCGTTAGTGCCAGTGCCCATTGCGTTCACACCAAAAAGTTCACTTGGTTCAGGGCACTTTTAGCCCCATGTTTAGTGCCTGCTAGAGAGGTGGTACTCTCCTGGGGGGAAAAAGTGCCCCACACTGAGTGCCGGGCACTGAGTACTGCAAAGTATGCGGTGTGAACGCGGCTATTGTAGCATGCCTCATACCCCTCTATTTCAGCCCTGTTACTAAAGTGCTGATTCTGGGTCTGGCCCTTTAAATGTAACCGAGCTGCTGCTGGCCACGTCCCTTTGGAGATGCTGCTGGCCACGCCCCTTTGGAGCATCCGCATGCAAGCAGTGAATGCTGTCTACCAGCAGAAACTCAGCAAAATGCTGCCGTGATTAAACTCCATATTATGTTCCAAACCACATCAAGCATTATTTCTGAAACAGTATGGAGCCCAAACGCTTTTTCTCTCGCTAATTTACCACAAGGAAAGTACCTTTTATATCCGGCTTTTTTACACATATTCTCTCCAGTACAGCTTTAGCCCTGAGTGTTAGCGATGCTTGCTAACATAAACACAGACCATATTACTTCCAAAACACCTCACGCATTTCTGATATGACGTCAAGTCTGCAGCAAAACGCCACTTCTTCCCGAGTAATGCACCGTGGTTCCAATTCCCTATAGTTACCCCAAAGCGTTATCTAGCTTTGTAACAGCTTCTTGTTAATGGTCTAATTTGCTGATGAACGTCGCAAAGGAGTTAGTATTAAATTGAGACTGTTTCATATCCAGTAAAAAAACTCCTTGCAGGAACATCACGCTGTTGTTCAAGTGTTGTAATCATGTTCCACAAAATTCACAACACTCGGGTTCATCTTTGGTAACGAGGTCCTTTGTCTTCCAGGTGTTTGTGTCCACAGTAGAGAGGCTGTTCCCGTACGTCACGCTGGTCCTGAAGCAGCAGAACCTGCCTGCTGTGTCTCAGAGGGTGGCTCTGCATGTGAACACAGCGTCACTGCAAACAGGGCTTAGAGCTTTCAGTCTCACGCTCCTACGTCTGATGGACATGACGGATAGATACGACCTTATAGTGGAGGACGACACCCCGGCTTTAGAGGGCTTAAAAGAATTTATGAGTCGGCATACACGGAGAGCAAAAACACATCCGTATCTGACATCTGATCAATCCCAACTGAGGAGGGATATGACCAACCCACCATTTTAGCACTTAAAGAGGTATTTCTGTTATATATATTGATTTCATGTGAATAGACAGGAATGTATCTATCATTACATATTGGTATTTAAAAACCACAATGATCTATTTAAGAGCTAATGTTATCAGCTGACACTGGCCCATTACTGATGTACTGGGTCAGATGTTAGGGGGAAATATTGTAAAAAATAAAAATAAATGTAAGAATGTCACTCATACATGTGTAGTAACATCTTTCATACCTGTTAATTTGCAAAAGCAGAGAAGTTTGTTGATGGAAATCATGGTTATGCTTGAGGAAAGGTCGGAGGACATGTTACCATGAATGTGAATGAAGATATTTTTTGTCTGCCGTCTAATGCTGCGTTCACACCGGACGCGATGTGAATATTCGCTTCGCTCTAATCGCTCCTATCACATTGCTCTAAACGCTCGAGTTTCACCGCGGCTGCCAGCTGTGTTTACTCGCATCATTCAAACAAGACGCGCTGGCTCGGGAGCTACAACTACAACAAAATGAACATATTTTACCGTGATTCAATTGTAATACACGTTTCTAAATGATGCCGAAGTAACAACATACTGATACGGGTTAGTAAAAACCATGAATGAATGCTTTGACAAGTCTGCAGACAAGACGGCAGGCGAAAAAACCTTTTAAAATGCTTGTTTTCTGAATGAAGATCGGGTCGACCAGGCTAAGCTAACGTTGTATATGCTCATTCCACACTCATAACAACGGCCTACAGACATAAATAAACCAGCGACTGTATTCGCCATGACACAGACAGTCTGTGGTTTGTACTTGTTTAACTTTTGTCCAGTTTCTGAACAGATATGAGGAGCTGTGAGCTCTGTGTGCTAACTGCTAACAGCTAACGGCTGATGTTTTCTGGTTGAACGTCAGTGACGGCAGGCTGAGATCCTCACCGCTGATTGGCTTCCGCGAGAACGCGTCACGTGAATTTAACGCTCGAGTTAAAAAAAATGGAACTCTCGCGTTTGACGCGGGCACCGTTCAATCGCCTCAATCGCGTGATTCGCGCCGCGTCCACCGCTTCATGCTCGCCGTCGGAGCGAATTCGCGTCTGTCCGCGTCTCTGCATTGACTTTACATGTAATCGCGCCGCCCCCAAACATCGCATCGCGTCCGGTGTGAACGCAGCATAACAGCAACGATGGGATTTATAGGTTCATGTTAAACTGTTCCTTGGCCCCAGAACAAACAGAATCTTAGTCTCAGCTCTAATGATAAACGATACAGCCGTCGGTCGGTACATTACATTACATTTCATTTAGCTGACGCTTTTATCCAAAGCGACTTACAATTACCAATTACAGGGACATTCTCCCTGGAGTAAACTAAGGGCTAAGTGCCTTACTCAAGGGGTGGTGGTGTTCCTGGCGGGATTTGAACTCATAACCTTCCGATCTTCAGCCCACCTCACTATCCATTAGACCACCACTATCCGGTACACCACCTCGGTCTGGACTGCGGTGTCTCAGAGATCACCTTTTGAACAGTAAATGGTTGTGTCCTACTGACTTTAAAAGATAGATTTGAGATTTGATGCCAGGTGTTTGAGTGATATGATGAAGTGAATATGATTATTCACCACAATTACCTGACAATCACTCAGCATGAACCCTAAAAAGGGTGATCATTTTGGCTTTTAGTGAAATTACCTGATTACTTTTGGATGGTCTGTACATTCATGACATTTCTACAAACTGATTTTGCACATGGACAAGATTTCACTATTGGAAAGGTTCTGGTCTCAGACTCTTACTTAAATAAAAGTACAAATACTATGCAGGGCTAGACATTATAAATGGCCCGCTGGCCCGGAAGCACTGTTATGGCGCATTTCCACTGCAGGGCCTCGCACGGCTTAGTACGGTATAGTTAGGCCTTGGTAGGCCAGGCTCACATTATGCTGCGTTTCCATTACAGTTTAGTAGCTGGGGCGTAACTATAGTAATGCAGTGTAGGCGGAGCCGTGACGTCATCTTCAATGCGAACCACAAAACCAACATCAGCCGTTAGCTGTTAGCACTCAGAGCTCACAGCTCCTCATATGTTCAGAAACTAGACAAAAGTTAAACAAGTACAAACCACAGACTGCTTGTGTCATGGCGAATACAGTCGCTGGTTTATTTATGTCTGTATAGGCCGTTGTTGTGAGTGTGGACGGTCGGAGCATATACTGCGTTAGCTTAGCCGATCTCCATTCAGAAAACACGCATTTTAAAAGGTTTTTTGCCTGCCATCTTGTCTGCAGACTTGTCAAAGCATTAATTCATGGTTTTTACTAACCGGTATCAGTATGTTGTTACTTCGGCATCATTTTGAAATGTGTATTACAATTAAATCACGGTAAAATATGTTCATTTTGTTGTAGTTGTAGCCCCCTTGCCAGCGATTCTCTCTCTAGTTTAGCATATTCAGCCCGGTTGTTGGCCCGGAAAGAACCTGGATTTTGGAGTGTCAGAAAAACTGTGAAACAGTACCCGTTAGCCGGAACTACCCCTAGTGAAAACGCAACCAAAAACGGGCCTGGTTTGGCACGGCACGCTTAAACCGTGCTACGCGCTGCAGTGGAAATACGCCATTAATGTCTACCCCTGCTATGGTCATAGAATTCTCGACTAAATGTAAAAGTCCTGATTTCAAAATGTTACTTAAAGGTCCCATGTCATGGCCATTTCTACTGATCATAATTCCATTGTTGAGGTATACTAAAATAGATTTATAGTGTGCAATTTTCCAAACTCAAATTGGTTTCTCATACAGCATCTCTGTATAGTATGTGTATTCACTCTCTGTCCTAAACGGCTTGTTGGAGCTCCTGCCTGTGAGCCCAGTGGCCGCCTGCAAGAGAGCGAAACCCAGCCCGAAACCAGCCCGAGCACACACACACACCCGCAGCCTGGCTGGGAGTTTGTGTGTGTGCTCACACACAGACTCACAGCCTCGCCGCGTCCCGCCGTCTCAGGGAGGAGAAATCGGCGGAGCTGCAGCTGAGAAAATATTGGGTGTGTGTGTCGGCTCCGCGGACGTAACGTAACGGCTCCACGGATTGACCAATGAGTACATTTGGGGCCGAAATTAAATCCACCAAGGGCCTGATTTGGCCCCCGGGCCTTGAGTTTGACACATGTGCTATACAGAGATGCTGTATGAGAAACCAATGTGAGTTTGGAAAATTTCACAATATAAATCTATTCTAGTATACCTCAAAAATTGAATTATGATCAGTAGAAATGGCCATGACATGGGACCTTTAAGTACAGTACTTGAGTAAACGTACTTAGTTACTTTCCATCATTGGTTCTGGTTTTCGTCTGTTGTTTGTTTAGAGTTTACCAAATCAAGTTTGAGCGGACTTTGGTTGTACGCAGTCAAACAGACTGTGTGTGAAGAGCAGAAGTGGCAGATCATTGGTCCTCATGTAATCCCAGAACACATCGAGTGTTGTCTGACAACATTTATTAGCTAACAAGTAGCTTAACTGGCTACCTTCTTCTCTCTCCACTCCAACTCCAGGCCCGTTTCTCAAGTTGACTGTCAACAACAGGCAGCACACAGAGGAGGAAGTCGTGGCAACCGGCTGGCAACACTGGAGCCCCAGAACTGCAGCCCCTTCACCTCAGAGTCTCTCGGAGTCAGATTGACAGCCGAAGAGTTCACACATTTTCATGAGGATGTGATTACTTTGATGATTTCCTGCCTTTTCCTTAAACATCATCATAACACTTTGATTTTTGACCAAATACCTGCTAAACGAATTGTGATTCCATTGAAGCTTTGATGGTTGGATACCTGTTGCTAATCAGCACACATGTCTGTTATTACGTTCAAATGGATGAGTTTGGCTTCAGTTCAGTCTCACAGGGCCATGCTAGTTCAAAGACTAAGATGATGTTACCATACTGACTCCAAGACTAAGCAGTATAATTAATTATATTTTGTGTTTATTTTACAGTTTAATTATGAGTGGAAGGGCACAGTTGAAATCATTTTATTAAAATGTCTATAAAAGCATTTAATAAAACATCAATTTATTATAAAAAAGACAGAAGTACTTCTGCTCATTGCAGTCAGAACGTGTTGATATTTCTCTCACCATTAACTGCTACATTTAGTGTTTCTTTAAAAAAATTACCCGCATCTCATAAAAAGCCTGCAGTTGGTTAGTTTTACAATAATATAAACCGTAGATTCACAAACAAAACATATTTTTATCTGACAATAGCTAGACACAGACTCCAATGTTTCAATTCAATCATTAATATTGAGTCTTTATTTTGAAATTAGGTCTATGTTTTATATCAGAGTCTGGTTGAATATTAGAGCATTTTATTTTCTCGGCTCAGTTTTTTGGGATATTTAGATTGAATCTAAATATCACCTTTTGATCACTGTGACCACTTAATGCCGTGTTAATAGTACCATGTTGTAAAGCAGCATCTTAACCTCACCCAACACTGTACACGTGATGTGAACTGGCCTGGAAATAACTCTGACTCTACAGCTGGGTGCTGTGGGGGGGCGCTGACAGACCGTCTGCAGCAGCATCCCAGGTGGGACTGTCTGTGTTTGTGGTCTGGTCTGGGCCAGTTGGCTCCTCAGAGGCCGACTGCAGTCTGTTTTTGGCGAGGTACTGGCTGCAGGAAGAGAAGGTGTGGTAGAAAGTGGAGGAGAGGCCGGCGATGTCCGTGGAGATGTAGGGAATAACCTCTGGAGATGCCTGGTTATAGTAACTGACCTGGAGAAAGATACACATACATGGTTAGGTGTTTCATTATATCTACACTGAACATAAATATAAAGGCAACTCTTTTGTTTTTGCTCCCATTTTTCATGAGCTGATCTATGTACACAAAGGGCCTCTTTCTCTCAAATATTGTTCACACATTTTTCTAAATCTGTGTTAGTGAGCACTCTTCCTTTGCCGAGATAATCCATCCACCTCACAGGTGTGGCCTATCAAGATGCTGATCAGACAGCAGGATTATTGCACAGGTGTGCCTCAGGCTGCTCACAGTAAAAGGCCACTGGATGGATTAACTCAGCAAAGGAGAAGTGCTCAGATTTAGACACATTTGTGAACAATATTTGAGAGAAAGAGGCCTTTTGTGTACATAGAAAAAGTCTTAGATAGAAAACTGGGAGCCAAACATTTTATATTTCTATCAGTTTATTTACCCATGATTAAGCATATTAAACCAGTATTTGTCTCACCAGGGACATGTTGTCTTTAGTCTCCAGGATGGTAAAGCCAGCACACAGAACCTCTCCTCTGTTATATCCTTCAGTGGGGGGGTGAGTGGGCAGGGACACTGAGCGCAGTGCGATGACGTATGGGTCTCTGAGGGGGAAAACACAAGAAACTGTTGGAGTGATCTTGGCCAGGACCTCCTTCTCAACACTTTCGTTTTTTAGCCTCCTTGTTTCTCTTTGGTTGACCCAGGTGAAGGAAGATTAACCACCTCCACTATTCTTTGTTGAAACCCTTTTCGCATACCTTTCCTTGTAGGTGTCCATGGTCGCGTTCCCTGCAATACTTTGACCTAAGCTTGTCCATTTTCCTATCGTTACTTCTTACCCCATTAACAGAGAATTTTGTTAAGCTGAACCTACTAAAGGGGGCCTTTTCGTTTAACCTTGACATTCTTAATTCCAGTTTGTGAAGCCTTGTTTTTTTAACCTAGTACACACACAATATGCTCTTAACATTAAATACCATAATGATCCTATTCTGATTACTTTACTACATTATATAACAATATATTTCTTGCAACATATCCTACAACAACAAAGCGACAGTAAATTCTGAAAGATAAGGGGTATGTGACCTTTGACCTGTCATTTAGCCATTCAGTGTACTGACCCGCTGCCACACGGCTTCCTCTTGGAAGCCAACAAGATGAAGTCTTGAATCCCTTCTCCTGGTTGGGCTGAAGTCGGGGAACCCACCCCCCCCTGACGCACTGAGGGGGTCACCACTCGATACAGGAAGTCATCATCATCCACCTGGTATATCAGCTCACAATTCCTGATGTAGGGAAGGACAGAGAGGGGGATGGGAAATAATAATGACTATATTGTGAAAGTCATTGTAATATCATTTTATATTTATTCATTATTTTGCCAAGAGTTACATTTAAAAATGAATATCATGTCTCTACGATAAACTTGAAGCTACAGCCACTCTCCTTTAGCAAAGCATAGCATAATGACTGGAGTTGGGTGCAAACAGCTAGCCTGACTTTATACCAAGGTACAAAACTAACATACCAGCCCCTGAAAAAGTTCAATAATTACCAATCCATGCCAAAAGGGTTTTTGTATGCCACACAGCACTTAACTCTTTCTTACAAAATAATTAAGATTCATTTAAAGTAAAATTTTGTTTTGTTGGAGAGTATAACCTTGACCTGGTCCCTGAACCTTTTTAAAGATGACATCTATTGCTAATTTTCAGGTTCATATCAGTATGTAGTGTCTCTACTTTAAAGAGTCCTCTCCTGCTGATGTTCAGGTGTATATCAGTATGTAGTGTCTCTACTTTAAAGAGTCCTCTCCTGCTGATGTTCAGGTGTATATCAGTATGTAGTGTCTCTACTTTAAAGAGTCCTCTCCTGCTGATGTTCAGGTGTATATCAGTATGTAGTGTCTCTACTTTAAAGAGTCCTCTCCTGCTGATGTTCAGGTGTATATCAGTATGTAGTGTCTCTACTTTAAAGAGTCCTCTCCTGCTGATGTTCAGGTGTATATCAGTATGTAGTGTCTCTACTTTAAAGAGTCCTCTCCTGCTGATGTTTCAGGTGTATATCAGTATGTAGTGTCTCTACTTTAAAGAGTCCTCTCCTGCTGATGTTCAGGTGTATATCAGTATGTAGTGTCTCTACTTTAAAGAGTCCTCTCCTGCTGATGTTCAGGAGTGTATCAGTATGTAGTGTCTCTACTTTAAAGAGTCCTCTCCTGCTGATGTTCAGGTGTATATCAGTATGTAGTGTCTCTACTTTAAAGAGTCCTCTCCTGCTGATGTTCAGGAGTATATCAGTATGTAGTGTCTCTACTTTAAAGAGTCCTCTCCTGCTGATGTTCAGGTGTATATCAGTATGTAGTGTCTCTACTTTAAAGAGTCCTCTCCTGCTGATGTTCAGGTGTATATCAGTATGTAGTGTCTCTACTTTAAAGAGTCCTCTCCTGCTGATGTTCAGGTGTATATCAGTATGTAGTGTCTCTACTTTAAAGAGTCCTCTCCTGCTGATGTTCAGGTGTATATCAGTATGTAGTGTCTCTACTTTAAAGAGTCCTCTCCTGCTGATGTTCAGGTGTATATCAGTATGTAGTGTCTCTACTTTAAAGAGTCCTCTCCTGCTGATGTTCAGGTGTATATCAGTATGTAGTGTCTCTACTTTAAAGAGTCCTCTCCTGCTGATGTTCAGGTGTATATCAGTATGTAGTGTCTCTACTTTAAAGAGTCCTCTCCTGCTGATGTTCAGGTGTATATCAGTATGTAGTGTCTCTACTTTAAAGAGTCCTCTCCTGCTGATGTTCAGGTGTATATCAGTATGTAGTGTCTCTACTTTAAAGAGTCCTCTCCTGCTGATGTTCAGGTGTATATCAGTATGTAGTGTCTCTACTTTAAAGAGTCCTCTCCAGCTGATGTTCAGGTGTATATCAGTATGTAGTGTCTCTACTTTAAAGAGTCCTCTCCTGCTGATGTTCAGGTGTATATCAGTATGTAGTGTCTCTACTTTAAAGAGTCCTCTCCTGCTGATGTTCAGGTGTATATCAGTATGTAGTGTCTCTACTTTAAAGAGTCCTCTCCTGCTGATGTTCAGGTGTATATCAGTATGTAGTGTCTCTACTGGGACATGTCTCCATACTTTAATGTTCAAAAAGCTCTTTATTCTTCTCATACTGTCTGTGCTGCAGCACCTCTTTTCACCCTCTGTCTGAAACCAGAGCCCATTCTGCTCTGATTGGTTAGCTGGCCGGCTCTGTTGTGATTGGTTAACCACTTAGAGATGTCCCGACCCTTAGCCTATCACGTACAATGTGTTGGAGCCCTAGCCAGTCGAAGTGCAAATGTTACACAGTGATGTCACTATGTTACAGAAGTAAACAAAGGGGTCCAATGGAGGTGTTTCAGGCAGGGGGGGAGTGTATGGGAGAGAAACCCCCCTCTGGAGTGAACACAAGGAAAACACACCTCCTCCAAGGCACTTAACATTTACAGATTACATTTGACTCTGCTTTATTATCTGGCAGGCGGTACCGCAGCATCAGGACTAAAACTGCCAGATTCAGGGACAGTTTCATCCCACAGGCCATAAGACTATTAAACACCTGAACTTAGAAACAACATCCATAACATTCATCTGGCTGCAACTTACAAATGATGTATCTAATATATAATATTCCAATCACTTGTATATAGACTCTTATTGCACTATTGCACTATTGCACTATTTTTCTTTTTGTATGTACTTGCACTATTCTTTCTGTTTTTCTGTTTTATTGTGTTGCACTGTTGGAGGAGCCTGTGACCTAAGATTTTCATCGTCATAACTACACTGTAGCTATGTACGCATGACCAATAAAAGCCTTGAACCTTGAAATTTCAAAGACTTTGTATTGATTTTATTATTGGACTATCCACATGAAGTGTGGCCTGTCTTTCTATTTGGAAACACTTTTATAGCTGCTTGCCAGAAATGAAAGTCCAGACTAATACAACAAACATGGCTCAATATATGATGTTATGTTCATCCGTTCTGCACTGATTATACAATCAAACCAAAGTACACTGTGAGGATTCATCACATTAAACGTGTGAGGATCTTTTTGTGCAAAAATGTGTTAGCCATATGTACACTACTTATAAACCCAGACCTTTATATAGATAGTGGTGCAGTGATGACAGATTTTGTAGGCCGATCCAGAAGTTAGCATCACAAAGGCTCCCTCAACTAAAAGCAATGGGAATTTTCTATTACATTTTGGAATACTGCAGAACATTTTTTAGAAATGTGGAAGCTTGTGTGTGTGTGTGTTCCAGTGCCTCTCTGACTCTGGTGAGTGTGTGTGCGTGCGTGTGTGCGTGCGTGCGTGCGTGCGTGCGTACGTACTGATAATGTGGGTCCCAGCTGGGCCGGTCGCTCAGCTCTGCCAGCAGCCTGAAGGCTCTGTGAGCAGGAACATCCACCTCTGACTCCACCCTGAAACTCAGCATGGACTTATGCTCCAGGGTGAACAGACGGACCTGAACACAGATCAACCTGTGATCAGACAAACAGCTCCTCATTGGGGGACAGGAAAAGATCATTCTCGTAAATGAAACAGAAAAACTCAGGTACCTTGTCTTTCTCAGAGCTGAGGCGCCAGTTTTTTCTAGCAGCCAACATCTTCAGAGCGGAAACATTGTTATAGCTCAGATACACCTGAACACACACACACACACACATACATATGCATAAATATTCTATATGTGTTTACAGAATGTTTTCCCTATTTTCCGACAGCTATTCATAGTAATTGATATAGAACAGTACAGTATGAAATTCAACCTGCAGATCATTTCTCACAGTCAACATAACGTCTGTTTGTTAAGGTAGAATGCAGATGATGAAGTCTAGAAGTGTCCATTTTAATGTAGTATTTTAACATGCAATGAAACCATACAATTCCTAATGAAAGCATCAAATATTATCTGAATAAATGTGCCTTGTGCTTGATCGGTAGACTGTCAGTCAAAAGCAAGGTACATGAATCCAAACGCACACATGCTTTTAACTTGTTCAGTAGGCCTAGTAATAAAAAGCTACATTTTATAAATGGAAAACTTGTGTGGCCCTTGGATCATGAATCATTAATACCGCTCTCAAAAGTTCCAAGACCTTTGATCCTGATGTCCGTTGTTATCAGTGTGTCTCCTCTGAATGTAGATGAAGCAGTTGTTGCTAAAACTGATCTCCCTATCTGATCGCATACAGAGTCTGTATAAGTCTGTGTGACTGTGTTTTACTTTATCTATTGATAGCCACTATTACACAGCTTATCTAATCAAAACATGACGTATAATTAAAGCTACTGTGCACAATGGATATAGTACACTATGTGTATATGCTTCCGAGAGTATTATAATTGATTCTGTATAATTTAAAGTGTGTATTCTTAGATACTCTTCTGAATATATGTATTTTCTATTGTGAATATGTATATATTTGTTTTTAATGTTTATTTCATTTTATTTGTATTCTATTTTTAACAAATGTTGTAATCCTTGTACAATGACTGTCATGATCTATCTATTTATGTATCTAACAACCACAAAGAGGATACTGAATCAGTACACGACAGCTGGATGGAAGATTTCAAAGGTCTTATTAACGGTCCATTTGATCTGATCTGTCTCTATGAAAAACATCACACATGTGAAATGTATTTCCATTGAATTCAAATTGAAAATGATTATTATTAGATTTTTGTCTTTAACAACTGAATTATTTTTCATTATAAAAGAAATATTCTATGCCAGAATATATTCAACAGAGAATTGTGCCCTGAGAATCTTGACAGTGTTTGTTTAACCTCCTGCTGCACAACCCTAAAAACACTGCCATCAGTCTTCACTGTGTTTAGGTGTACTTCATGAGCAGGCTTAACCATAGAAAGCTGTTTCAATAAAAGGCTGTCCGGCGTTGTGATTGGACAGTTGATTATTGTTCCCATTGGTATCAACGATGCATGTAGCTTTTTGAAAGAGCAAATCCTCAGCACCTCTTCATTAAACTGATAAGAGGTCTTTGGATCCAGTGATCTAGGCTGCTCTCTGCTGAACAGTTCACCTCTATGCTTGGTTTTCTATGTGATTACATTTAATGTGGTATGTAACAATACTTAACAGCTCATTCAGTTATACAAGACAAAACAACTAAACAACTTTGTCATATCAAATGTCACATCACATGTATATTAGTTCACTTTATCTTATTTGTATTTGTTTTTCTTACGGCACTTCTTGTCCATACAGCTACATTAATGCAAAATCCTTTGAAAGACATCATGATCTGTCTGTTCTGGGTCTGAATATTTCTAAATGCAGGTTGAATGTTCAGAAGCTCAGTCTCTGTCATGTTCTGCTGACTAACGGTTATTTTGTGGGGGAATAAAACGTTCCCAGAGAAAGATCATACTGGTGATCCAGTAGTGACGTTGTTGATCAGTTAGTGGAGGTCAATAAACAACTAGAGAATGCAATTCCTGAAGAAATTGCTAGTGGGAATGCTTTATGCTGAAAATCTGACGCTAAACTGCTATGCTAAAATGTAATGTGTAAGAAGAAAGTGAAGAATTTAGATTGAAATGATACATGAACACTGGGGGCTTGAATGTGTGATGAGAGAAGAAAAGAGAGTAAAAAGGCTTGGAAAAGCAGCAGAATATTTGAACTCCAAACTTTTGAACTAACTTGATGGTGAATGATCTGTCGCCATGCCAACGGCATTTGATGACATCCCATAATACGCTTAGATGCGTTGATGGCTGCATCGTTACCAAACCTGTGAAGTTTTGGGCCATTTGGAGCATTTTCACTGAAGTTATGAGAAAACCGTGTTTCATGGCGGGCATTGTGTTGCCATGGCAACGGCATGTCCCGTAGATGTCTTCACGGCTGGACTGTTAGCACACATGTGAAGTTTGAGCACTTTTTGAACATTTTCATAGGAGTTATAGCGACATCGTCTTTTATGGCGAGGGATGTGTTTCCATGGAAACGGCATATGGTGAGATCTCAGATTTGGCGTAGAGCTGTTGAGGCATGGACCTGTGATATACAAGGGAAGATTGGGGGACGATCGGACCGTGTCCATTGGACTTACAGCGACATCGTGTTGCATGGCGAGTGGTCTGCCATGGCAACGGCATTTGATGACACCCCATAATACGGTTAGATGCGTTGATGGCTGCATCGTTACAAAACCTGTGAAGTTTTGGGCCGTTTGGAGCATTTTCACTGAAGTTATGAGAAAACCGTGTTTCATGGCGAGCATTGTGTTGCCATGGCAACGGCATTTGAAGAAACCCCATAATTGACGTAGAGCTGTTGAGGGCTGGACCGGTGATATACAAGCGAAGTTTGGGGGACGATCGGACCGTGTCCATTGGACTTACAGCGACATCGTGCTTCATGGCGAGTGGTCTGTTACCATGGCAACGGCATTTGATGACACCCCATAATACGCTTAGATGCGTTGATGGCTGCATCGTTACCAAACCTGTCAATGTGACATCATCGTGTTCCATGACACAGGTGTTTATATTTGAGCTAATGACGACAGCTGTGTGTCACCAATAATGTATAAAATAGGTGGAACATGTTGAAGTCAGTATGAAGTCTCCATCAGACTGTGGGTGTTTCTCAATCGCGAGTACACTTGCTTGGTAGCACATGTCTGCCGAGCATCTTGCTTCAGAAGCGAGGCAAGAATACTTCCTGCCATTCGGAAAACAAAGAGTGGAACAGGCTAGCAAGTGTGCAGGTGTGCGTCATATGAGAGGCCCCGCCTTACATCTTCCGCCACAGATTTGGGGAAATTGGTCCGTGCGCAAAGCATTGTGGGGATTTTAAGACGGCGAAGTCTACTCATGTGCAGCCTCGATATTTCTCCAAACGGAGTACGCCGGGCTCGGTAGATTTCCAAGTATGCTGGAGATTGGAACAGTACTTCGGCGGCACTCGATGACGTAGTATGCTTGAAATAGTGGCTCTGAAGCAGCTTTACTCGCGATTGAGAAACACCCAGTCTGTTAAACTCCAGTGACCACGTCGTTAGCTCAAACACGAACACCTGTGTGTTATGACATCATCGTGTTCCATGACACAGGTGTTTATAACGAGGTGTGCAGAGATCAAAGGTTTCCATTGTTCTGAATGAGAGATAAACCTCTTACATGTGAACGTTTTGTCGAAGAACCGTAACAGATATCTGTGAAATTCTGCGTGAAGCATGTCAAGGAAGTTGAGTATCTGAAGTGTAATTTTTGTGTATTTTCGGGTTAATAATGTGGCCTTTTTGGCAGTTTAACTAAAGGTGTGCGGCTGCTACCGTGAGGAAATATCAGCCTGAAATTACAATGGGCTTTAATGGAGGCATGTTGAACGTTGCCGGGGGCACTGAGTGCCGGCACTAAATACGGCAAAGTACTTGGTGTGAACTCGCCTAATGTTAAAATCTGAAGAAGGCCTCTTTACCAAGGTCTGAACAATGTTTAATATCTCTAAAAGTAAGAATCAGATTTAAAAGTTGTGTTACACGAATAATGTCAGAAAGATGTGAAACATTTTAGAGTTGGAATGAGGTTTCTGAGTGAAAGTATGAATGAACAGTTAGCAGTTGAAGTCGCATGAAGATTTGTTGAAGTCTGAAGAATTTCTCCATTGACTTCAATGGTTAAAAATGTGATGTATTATGGGATGTATCTCTGGAATTATGAAAGTTATGAATGATAAAAGTAATAGCCATCGATTCCCGACCGAACTGAACGTTTTGATGTTTGAACGGAGTTTCTGCGATGTTGAAGGAGAAGAGGGACAAAATAAGCCGGCGGAATAATAAACCTTTTGTCCGTAGCATAACATATAGTGGGAATGCTGTTATCAGCATTCCCACTAAATAAGCTGTGCCGTCTCAAAGTACAGCCAGCAATCTGGTGCTGTTTTCTGGTCCTCTCTCTCACTGAGCGCCCATTCATCTCCAGCTGTGTACATGTGTGTTGATCTGTATTGCATGTGTAACTGATCACAGCACATGTCTTTGTTGCTGATCTTCCTGAGTGGTTCTGATCACTCACCTGGTTTCTGGGGTCCCAGGGCACAGACAGAGGGACCTCGCCCTGCTTCTGGGAAATGATGTACTTTCTGAAACAACAAAAAGAGAGAAATAAGAAGAAGACATTTCTACAAACACTGTCAGAGTATGTGCTCTTAACAGGAACACAAATATTTGACCTGTCCAGTCTGATCTTCTTCCTGGCTATGGCCTCTTGAAACCTCCTCTCCCCTTCCTGTGAGTGAAAGACAAATCCTCTTTAATTGAACAGCTACATTCCTCTATCCATCTTCTCATGGACATCCTCCTTTCATATTTAGGCTCGAAGTAGGCATGAGCCTATTGTTTTTTATTAAAGAGGCTTTGTGTATTATTTTAGACATATTATCGTCAAAAGGGGTAATTTACTTTAGAGGCTTCTATCCCTATTATGGGTCAAACTCAACATTTACTGCATTCCCATCGTTTACCAATAAAGTGTGACTTTTTTTAGACCCTTTCTGCCTTGCTGTAAGCCAATACATCTTTCAAACCCTGTGTAATGCAGGCCGGACCTAAAATAACCACAAAGACATCGTTAGACGATGACATCATCAAGCTTTTGTCTTCCAAGTTGCTTTGAACTTGATTGTTTTGTTGTTGTTATGATGTGCATTAAATGATCCCAAAAAGCTCGGGATACATCAAAATAAATGCATAAAGTTAACGTTCTTGCCTGGACATATTGTCCTGTGTAAGATTTGCTTACTGTTGCCCCAGAAGCAGTTTATTTTGAGTTCAATTTCCTGTTTTATTTCTTAATGATTTAGACGATTCAAATGGGATGATGTTTTTTGTCATGTTATTAGTCAAACCTTATAATGCAGTTCACTCACCAGGGGTTCGGGTCGTATCCGTGGTAACGTACAGAGCTTCCTGTGGTCGTCGAGCACCTCGAAGGTCATGAAGGCAGAGTTAATGTGTCGGTTGGGCCCCGCCTCATGGTAGGCTTCTGCTCGCACCCCCACCTCCATGCTGCAGCACCAGAGACACACATCTTTAGAGTCTACATCTTAATACTGAGCTGTTGGTCTACTTTCTCTACATAAATCACTCTAGATTTATCTCATCTGATCTCTTCTGTATGTTGCAGTAGGATTGTGATACCTGTTTTTGAAGGCGTTGTTGACGATGGCCCTCAGGAGCAGCCTGTCTCCCACCTGAGAGGGTCCTCTGAAGGTGAACATGTCGATGGTGCGCAGAGTCGGGTGAGCCTGACACAGACGGCTGCACCACAGAGAGAGGGGAGGAGAAACCTATAACCCTGGTGCAATCGTGTGTGTGTGTGTGTGTGTGTGTGTGTGTGTGTGTGTGTGTGTGTGTGTGTGTGTGTGTGTGTGTGTGTGTGTGTGTGTGTGTGTGTGTGTGTGTGTGTGTGTGTGTGTGTGTGTGTGTGTGTGTGTGTACCTGGCAGCAATTGTAGCTACATTCACCATCCAGGCCATGATCTGTCCTCCAAATGTATTCACCTGGTAGTTAGATAAACAGACATTTAGATTTTTGATTTGATTTAATTTATTTTGAACGTGTAAAACAATAATACAAAAAATAATAATAATAATGAAATGAAACAAGAGAATTATGATACTCTACAAACTTAAGCAGTATCAAATGATCTACCTAATTACACATCCGAAAATGAAATGTTGATGCAGTCAACTTATGCCTACAGACTGTAATGGCAAAGCACTGAGGAAATATAGAGGAAGGGGTATTAAATCCTTTGAACAACATTTAGTAGACACTTTTATCCAAAGTGTCTTACAATACTGCAAATAACATGGAAGATACAAACTCAGAACAATAAACCTGTGGTGTATTAGATTTTTGCGCAATTGCACCAAACCAAAATGTTATATTGAAGGTAATAAGACAAAAAAAACATATAACACATTTCGGATTATAGTAGCATCAACAATAGTATACATTTCCAGAAAACAGACGGTAAAAGATGAGAGGCACACAGAAAGATACACAAACAAACAGACAATAAATACAAAAATAACCTGATGGTTAGCATGGGGGGGTAGGACCAGCTCAACACTCTCCACTTTGGTCTTCTCTGCTGCCACCGCATTACCTACTGCAGTGTTGTCAGCTAACACACACACACACACACACACACACACACACACACACACACACACACACACACACACACACACACACACACACACACACACACACACACACACACACACACACACACACACACACACACACACGTTAAATCACACATACGTTAAATAAAATGCAATATTTAAAAGGATATGGTTTGTCTTATTATTTTTTTTTTTCCAAAGATCGTCAGTTTGCCGTGTTCATCATGATTCTTTATAACTTCCCTCCTCTGTCTGTAGCACTGAACTCCTCCGCTAACAACGTAGCTCTTTAAAATCCGCCCTGATATCCATAGTTTATCTGAAGCTGACCACTCTGTAGTGCATTGTGTTGAGGAAGTATTTGTGGCAGCGGGGCGGGGTGTGTCTAAATAGATTTGCATGCCTTATTGCAAGCCCAGTGTTTCCAGAATGTGATACAATCTAAATGATTTGAAACATATTCCCTCCCTTCTTCAGGGTTTTTAAATCCTGTTCTCTGTATTTAGTCTCGTATTCTCCGTCAAAGTCTAAACCCACTGCAGTATCTCTATCAGGGGAACAGCTACCCTTAATGTGTTCTTCTGTATGCTGTGGTGTTTATCAAGCCTACCCTGCAGGACAGACCCGTGGGAGAGCAGATCTTTGATGATGTCATCGTGTAGCATCCTGACCCTGCGTCTCTCAGCCGCCACGCTGTACTCCACCTGCTCCTTCTCAGTGTGAGGCACCACAGGCTTCAGGATCACCTGGGAGGACATGATGGTGAAGGTGTCTGCTTGGTGTTTGGAAAGTCTTTCAAAGTTTAAAAAAATGACGTGAAAATCTGTGTAACATGAATTTTGCTTTTCAATAATGATTTTGAACAGTGTAGTCAGTATTGTAGCAAGTTTCCACTGACGACATCACACACAATCCTGAAAGCCAAGAGGGTCATTAAAAAGGAATTTAGTAAAGAGTGGTTCGGGAATGAGTCCTTTAACCCAGAAAGGAGTCAGCTTTTTACCACTTCTGTTTGTAGGTACTGTACATGTGTTGGGTTAGATGCCTGAAATAAGGTATGTGGTTAACACAATATATTTGTATGTGTTGTGTGTCAGTAAATACACCCCTGGTGAATTTCTGGAGCTTCTATGTGTCCTAAAAATGGCGGTTGGAAACAAGTGACTAAATGATAATACTTAACGTCATTAGCGCCTTTAGCTTAGCGGTGGTGCTGCACAGCCATGAGGCCGTCGTTGACTTTGTTTATAGGCTGACGGTATAGCCTTACCTTTTTCCCTGTGTTTGAGCGCTGGGTAACAAAGGTGGCGAAGGCGTGACAGACCCTCCAGTGCCGATCAGAGAACAGATCCTCACAGCTGACCTGCACGTCCACCTGGCAGGACACAGAAACAGAATAATTCTACTTCTACAGCTGAAATCAGTTACCTTGGAGCTAGACAAGGCCTTTCAGTTCAAGTTTATATATAAATCCTCTACCAGTGGCGAGCGGTCAGGGCCCTCTGAGGGCCTAAGATATATTTTTTTTAAATATATTTAAAAAATATATTTAAAAAATATATTTTTCATTAGTTTTACCAAAATAACTTGATTTAATTGTATTTAAAATAACATTTCCAAAGAAATAAATCCTTTGAATCTGCCTATTCAGTTTCTGTTTGAATGTGAAGGGTTAAATGAAAGAAGCTCCTTTAGCCGTCTCTGCGAGTTATGTGAAGATAGGAGATGATTGGCGGTCCTGCTGTAAATTCACAGAGGGCCCGCTATAGAGAGGCGAAGTCCCGCCCATCTACTTCCGACCCATGGGACCTTATTTCGGAAAAATGATGTATTGAAGTCAATGGGGAGAGAAAGATTATCTTTCGATCCCGTTTGAATTGTGCCACGAATTACACATATGATGTTTGTCAATCTTAAAAAATAATTTCCATGTCAAAAAAGTCACAGTTTGTCGTAAAACTGTTGAAATATAAGACTATGAAAAATATGCAACTAGAAAGACTACAAATCCCAGAATCCCGGTCCCGCATGCTGGCTCTTACGGAACCGACTAACTCCCCTTGTGTGTATGTACAGCTCTCAACATGCCCAGACTTGTAGTGATTTTCATCTCTTTTAATACTTTTCGCCTCATTCTGAAAGAAAGAAGTGAAATGTGCCAACGTGACGGCCGTCTTGGTGTGTGGTGCGAGATGGGAGATGTAGTTCATTGAGCGGTTTCATACAAAAATAAGTGTTACTTCACAGTTTTACGACACATTTTTATTTTTTTGACTTGCAAAATTATCTTTTAAATTGACAAATATCATATGTGTAATTCGTGGCACAATTCAAACGGGATCGAAAGATAATCTTTCTCTCGCCATTGACTTCAATACATACTTTTTCCGAAATAAGGTCCCATGGAGCTCCCCCGGAAAGGGAGGGACTTCGCCTCTCTATAGAGTGGCGAAGTCACGCCCATCTACTTCCGCCCCATGGGACCTTATTTCGGAAAAATAATGTATTGAAGTCAATGGAGAGAGAAAACTTATCTTTCGATCCCGTTTGAATTGTGCCATGAATTACACATATGATGTTTGTCAATCTTAAAAAATAATTTCCATGTCAAAAAAGTCACAGTTTGTCGTAAAACTGTTGAAATATAAGACTATGAAAAATACGTAACTAGAAAGACTACAAATCCCAGAGTCGCGTAAGTGATGTCACAATTGTTTTCCTCCACTAAGAGATAGCTAAGATCAGCGCCATATAGATAGATTCTATCTATATGGCGCTGGCTAAGATAAGATAACTTTAACAAGATGCCTGTGTGCTTAGTACCAGGTTGTTATTATACCAGCAATGGGTCTTGCTCGTTATTTCGCTTCCCGTCTGATGAAAGGACCAGCAGTGTCTGGATCAAGCTAGCTAGTAGCTAGCACGTTAGTTAGCATTACAGCCTTGTCATTTTTATTAGCCTTAACATGAAGTAACATTAAGCAACCCAAAATGTTAAACAGTAAGAGTAGTAGTCATATTTCGTGAACCCTTTGAAGAGTACTGTCACCGGTGTGATCATTCTATAATACACAATTTAAGCCCGGGGGAGAAATGCTAACGCTAACGCTACCATTGACGATCTTCTCTACTTCATGCTATCTGCACAAATGGTTGACATTAAACATTAAAACGACCAGGCAGTTCAGAGAGAATCAAAGGAAGGCAGGCAGCTTTGCATGACATTCTTCAGGACGTGTTTCATTGTGGTGATAGTGAGGGTAGTCAATCGTTTTGTTGACAAGACAGTAGTGACGGCCATCTTGGTGACGTGTGTTGTTGACCAGAGATGTAGTTCATTGAGCGTTTCACACAAACAAATGTGTTACTTCACAGTTTTACGACACATTTTTTTTTTTTTGACTTGCAAAATTATCTTTTAAATTGACACACATCATATGTGTAATTCGTGGCACAATTCAAACGGGATCGAAAGATAATCTTTCTCTCTCCATTGACTTCAATACATAATTTTTCCGAAATAAGGTCCCATGGAGGTCCACCGGAAGGGGAGGGACTTCGCCACTCTATAGTAACTGAACGAGAGAGTAATGTCAAATGACAGTACAATTGACCAATCATATCTTCCCTCTAAATGGGTGGGTTTTATTATCGCGGACTTTATGACAAGTTCCGCCCGCTGTGAAGCTTTTCTTGTTTCCATAGCAACAACAACTTCCTGTCAACAGCGTAAACTCGCCTTCAAAATAAAAGCATGTCCATACAAAATAGGAAGTCAAGCCAAATTACACTTAAGGCATACTGCAACGAAAGTAACAAACACAATGCAATATCCTTTTCAATTTCAAAGAACACAAATTGGGTTATTTACAGGTGTTGTTTTGTGTGGTAGAGGGTCGCTTTCATTGATGCGTTTTGCACCCCGGGCCGTTGTTTTGATATTCCGCTGAAGTATACGCTGTGACGTAATAACTTTTTTCGAGGGAAGGGGTGGGGGTCAGAGGGCCTAGGTATAAAAGTCACGGCTCGCCACTGTCCTCTACAATACAGACCCCAGCCTGTTGAGAGGCTGACATTTGGCAAGCAATTCAGAAGTATGTACTGTCATTCCACCTGATTCAGGCTGTCAGTGCTATGTTCCTGTGTAGCATCAGGATATCAAAATGGCAGTTAGTTGTGCAACCCTATGTTGTAGAATGACAGTAAAACTCAAAAGCTAGCTGATGGTAACTAATGTCATTAGCTCTGTGAAAAAGGACATTGTACTGAATTTGTAAACAGCTAAACATAGAGGAAGGTTTGATTTGGCATACACAGGGGAATAAGAGAAATAATAGTAAAGGCCTGTCACTTTCATGAGAGTCTGCCACCTAAAAATGTAAGGCTACTATTTCATAATTCACAGCAAGTGAGAAAATATGTTTTGTTATAATTTGGTAAACCCAAATCTAAGGAATTTGGATTCCTTGGAATTTTAAAGAATCCAAGGAATTATTTTAGTTTAAAATAAATGTTATTGTGTGCTGTATAATAGGTGCAATATATATGCAATTTATACTTTTTAGTTTGAGTTTTTATAGCTACTGGCTGATAGTTCACATACCTTTATAATGCTGCTATTCTTCCTTCCTTCGCTCCTGCAGAGGCCCCTGGTAGACCCCCACACACATAACAGCAGAGACTATAACAGGACCCCTGTTGTGCAATACTACTTATGTGCAATATATATTTACCGTAAGTAGCTGTGCAATTTATACTACTAACTTGTTATACTTTCATCTGGCTGCTATATTGCTTGCAAACTAATTTGTAATTTCTAGTTTTTTATCTTTAATATTTTTTGTTATGCTTGCTTCTTGAGTGACATATGAAGATATTAAGCTACCTTTGGCTCTTTGCTGTAACAATCGTACATTTCCCCTCTGTGGGACGAATAAAGGTATTCTGATTTTATACTACCATTTTTGTTTATGTTTGTTTACAAAGCGTGATGCGTTTTCTGACCTCCATGCTGGTGTTGAAGGCTCTGTTGACCTTCGCCTTGATGTTCACCACCTGACCCACACTGCACAGAGAGAAAGGGGGAATGTATTTATAATATACTGACACACACACATGCACACAAGCAATCTGAACACACACTTCCTGTTACCAGTGGTGGAATGTAACTGAGTACATTTACTCAAGTATTGTAACTTAGTTTAAATTAGAGGTACTTGTACTTTACTTGAGTGTTTTCTTCACCATTGAAAGGGAAATATTGTACCTTTTACAACATTACATCCATCTAACAGCTTTCATTATTTTACAATTTCAGATGTTTGCATGTAAAGCTGTTTAATAATTGTTTTGAGTTTACAAAATATTATATATTGATAGTTTATCAAATAGGAGGTTAAGTTATAAATTAAACTAGCCAATAGTTTACAAAATATTAGCTTTTTGAGAGAGTCAGACAAAATGTGTAATTATTATGTAAAAAATGATAAATAATAGTTTTGAGTGTTTTTGTAATGTATTTTAGATTGTTCTGCATTGGGTACTCTTACATGTAATCCTTACAATCATTTTTTAATTCATTGCTTACTTTTATGAAATTGAATACTTTACTTAATTCAGGACTTTTACTGGTAACCTAGTTTTCTTTACAGTGTGATTTTAGTACTTTTACTTAAGTAAAGCATCGTAATACTTCTTCCACCTCCGCCTGTTACCTGATTGTATGTTCAAAGTGGATGTCGTCCATGGATGCAGTGATGCAGGGACACCCAGCATGCCTTTCAGCTGCACATATCAAACACACACATGTTCTAAATGTCTAGTCAGTTCTTACACAGACTGTGAAAAAAAAAAGAAATAACACAAAAAAAAGAAATAATTTCAACACAAACCACATGACTAATATTTACTGAATCTATCTCTCTCAATTCAATTCAATGGGGCTTTATTGGCATGAAAGTTAAACGAAACAACGCCAAAGCATCAAAATACAAAATCATTAACAACATTAACATACATTTCTAATTAAACATATTATTGATATAGATATATACAGTGATACAATTACACTTCAACACACACACACACACACACACACACACACACACACACACACACACACACACACACACACACACACACACACACACACACACACACACACACACACACACACACACACACACACACACACACACACACACACACACACACACACACACACACACACACACCAGAGAGGCAGGCGCTGGAGTCGATCCATTTGAGCAGCTGTCCCACACTCAGCTCCTGGCGGTGGTTGCTGTGACAAGGCATCACTATCTGACTCATTTTCACCTCTGTCGGGTTGACACTTCCTTCTTCCTCTTCCTCTTCTTCTTCTTCCTCCTCCTCCTCCTCCTCATCTTCCTCCTCCTCTTTCTCTTTCTCCGGATCACCTGACACTCTGGAACTCATCTTCAAGGCTGTGGAAGAGAAGAGTTTCTTAGGTTGAGATGGGTTTCAGAAACAGAATCAGAATTCCAAATATCTGTCCCGCAATGGGGAAGTGTACATTATAACAACAGCAAAAGTATGGTGCTGATAAAGTTAAGAGAATAGACTTACTTAAACAAATTAAATAATAAATTACAAAGTAGGCACACGTAAAAAAAGAAAAGGAAGAAAAACACAATAAGTAAAAAACAAATAGCAGATAAGTACATCATGGTAAAAAGTGACCAAATCAAATAAAAAAGTTAGCTGGTACTGTTTACTGATTGTGAATACATTTAAATAAAAATGAAGTTTTCAAATTGAAGGTAGCACCAAAATCGTCAATACCAATATTTTATATCACTGCATCAATTTTTACACATTTTGATAACTCATGTAGCCTACTGTTTTTTTACAAACTCAGGATGAATCTAAGCTGTCACAAAAGGATATTAAGAAATTAACATTGTTTGTGTTTTTAAAAGTCATCATGTTTGAATGTCATAGCACACACTAGCACTGTCTGTATATAATCTCTCATTTAATCTTTAGCTGCTAAACATGGCAAGGAATGTCCTACAAGTTTTAACCTTAACACATTTATTTGCAAATCTGAATATTTTACCAGCTGTTCTGACAAGATGTCAGCCTGCAGCAGCCTGGACACATTATAAGACAATGCAGCCCTGACAAAGACGTTAAAGAAAGCCTTCATCAGTCTGAGAGGGCAACATTTTCTTGTCATCTTTATCATATTGTATATGTTGTCAGTTTGTATGGCTGCTACCCTGGCCAGACGTTATCTCCATGGGACCTTCGTGTAAAATGGATGTTTTTGGTATGCCATGACATTCAGATGAAGTTGCCTCTCAAATCAGGTGAGCCAGCCACCTTAGTTAGCCTTTACAGTGCATGCTGTGCAGATATAAGGCCGGGTCAGGCTGCAGAGTATCTGCCCTTTGCTTGGGTGAGGGAAATAGTAAGAGCTTCCATAGGAATGGTAACCAAACATTTGGCATATTTGACTGTGTGTTGATAACTAACTTGACTGTGCAGTTGTATAAAATATAGGAATAATTATAAGACTAAGTATCTACAGATACTTGAATAAGAAATATTCTGCTAATTTCCAGGTTCATAATAGTATTTTGTGTCTCTGCAGTGACATGTCTCCATGCTTTAATGTTCAAAAAAGTGTGTGTGAGAGAAACTCCCTCTGGAGGGAATACAGGGATTTTAGTCTTTGTAGACCATTAACATGCACAAAAACCTATAGAACACACTACAGGAAAAGGAAACCCCCAAAAACATAATAGGGCCTCTTTAATATTTGAAAACATTTCTTGCTTTGATGGAATTGTTTGACTTTCCGACAAGAAACGTTAATAAAACAAAATCAGGGCCCAGAGCTGATCAATAATCCATCATGAGGGACAAATACCCAACTGCCAGCTCTGCGTCTGTAGAACGACTGTTTCCTGTCTGTCTGTAAGGGCGAGAGGGAAAACCACAGAGAAGCTCCTACAACTGGGACTTGTTCTTACTTGTTTGCTGAAAAGATTGCATAGTTTATTGTATATCAGTACTGTGGGAAACATTGTCTGATGTCCTTAACAGCAAATAGCTGCAGTCTTGGTTGTGAGTTAAGGTCAGTTCCCAACACTTTGACAGATGAATAGATCCACTGAGGTGTCATGACAGAACTTATGCAGTGATACAGCTAAATACTGTACACATGTAGGATACTTTTAAAACCAATGAACTTACAGTAATTTACACAAAGTAGCATTCTCTAAACTTTGTATATCTGTGGAAATACCACACCACAATCTATATATTAAATGTGATCTAAGCTTTAAAAGACAATGTCCTCAATCCATGACATATCAGGTCACATGAGTTGAGTGAATACATGAGGGTTGCACACTCATAGTCAACGATGTCGACATAAAGAGGTTTACAGCAACAGCTTCCTGTAAAATGATTCATTTAAACGGAATGCTTCTACTAGTTTCTACTAGAACCCACAGAAAGCCTAAATATTTAGAGACTTTTTGTGTTGACATGTTACCAGAGGTGGAAGAAGTTAAGATGATTTACTTAAGGAAAAATAGCAATACTGCAATGTAAAAATACTGTTACAAGTAAAAGTCCTGCGCTCATAATTCTACTTAAGTAAAAGTAAAAATGTATAAGCATGAAAAAATACTTTAAGTACCAAAAGTAAAAGTATGCATCATGCAAATTGGCCAAATATTGTATTCATTTGCTTATATAATATATTATTGGTGCATTCGGGTGTTGCACTTGGTAAAGGTGGGGTTAATTTGAATTACTTTATACACTGCTGGGTAGCTTAACCTATAATAATGTATATAATGTGTATCAATTTATATTTAGGATTGATAAAAGGCAAAAGGTACATAATTTGCCTACAAGATGTATTGAAGTAAAAGTATAAAGTAGCATAATGTAAAAATACTCAAGTAAAGTACAAGTATCTCCATTATGCATGTTACTGTAATGTGGCATGGATCACAAATGGGCCTTGTTCCGTAACGTCAGTTGCAGCAGCTCCTAAGTTAGTGTTAATATATCCTTTCTGAAAAGTTTGCGCTTCTATCATTATACACGCATTCTGTCTCCAACTGTTGATGTGACTAGACCGGACACAGGTCTGAATATAATTCTGAACACACTCCACACAACTACAGCTGTTATTTTCATGAATAACAGCAGCGCCCTGCAGACCTGCTACTCTCATAACGACAAAGTAACGTGACTGCGCACAAGTCATGACTCCGCTCTGCAACAGCGAACTTCCAAACATAACCCCGTTTAAGTTATCTGATAAGTAAAACTAGTGCTAGCTACTCGAGTGAATACGGATTAAAATGACATTCAAGCAGTTTGATTTTGACATATAAGCCCACTTCACAAGACTGTAAACAAATATGTGTTTTACTAACCTGAGAGCGAGCTGTGGAAGAATCAAGCTGAACGTTGATAAGTGCTGTTCCGGTAATACCTTTCAAGATAAAATGACTTCACTAAGACGACACATTTTCAAATGTAGTGTTTGATTGGTATACATGAAATACATGCTATTTGAAACAGTTTAATATCCAGAACTAGAGCTAGAGAACTAATATGTTTCTAGAAGAAGAAGCCATTCCAAAGTTAAATACTTTGGAATGGGTCCCGAGTTGTCCAAACTTTATGCTGATGCTTAAAGGTGGGGTAGGTAATTTTGGAGAAACCAGCTCGAGTGCGCTAGTGATGTGGCGGTCGCGAACGAGCCGGCTCAAAGAGCCGGCTCTTTTAAGTGAACGACGGGAGCCGGCTCGCGCCCGCGAACGAGCCGTTTTTTTGTTTTTGTTATTTTTTGTTAAGTAATACAAGAAGACAGAATGATATGATGATCTCCGCGCTACAGCTGCTCCGTGCATGCATGCAGTGGCATGTAATATCCAAGGATTAGAGACTGTTGGATGCTGCTGTTTTGAGCATTGCAATACATTTATTTGTATTATGTTTTTTTATGGTTAGAGACGGTTGGATGCTGCTGTACTGAGCATTGCAATATATTTATTTTCACTATGTTATTTATTTATGATTATCCTTGGGCTCAGCAAAGATTTGATGTCAGCTGTTGCTGTCTTTTTTTCTATAGTTAATACTGAAATAGAGCCTTGCTGTTTTGTCAGGGCCTTTTCTTTAAATATAATTTTAAAATGTCGATACAGTAGCCCCTTTTTTTAACTGTCTATGCTTACGTTTTTATAGGTGTTGCTATCTGCTTTGTGTAGCGTGGTTCTACAAGCAAGTCTGTGCATTCATTGGGTGGTATCAGAGAGATACAAGGGTCTGTAAATACAATGAAAACAATTGGCCACATGCAGCAAATAATTGATATTAAACATGTAATTTTTACTTTTGAATACTTCAGTACAAAGGATGTATTGAATAATTTGAGTGATATGTGTACACATATAAATCATTAGTCAAAACAGGGCTACATTTGATTGAATTATAAAAGGTATAATATGTGGTAAACTGAAGAGCCGTTTGGGAGCCGAAAGAGCCGGCTCTTCTTGGTGAGCCGAGCCAAATGATCCGGCTCACCAAGAAGAGCCGGAATTCCCATCACAGTGCGCTAGAATTTGAAAATACACAACCGGAGAAAATCTGCCACTTCCTTACAGAGCCCCTCCTCCAACACACACGCACATGACCAATGAGGGCACGAGATAAGTTTGGGCACAGATGGAAGGCTGACAGGCAGGTAGGCCATCCAGTTATTTTAGCCGGGCCGGCTAAAATGATTGGTCGTGCTTTTTACAGTATTACGGCTTCCACAGATGACATTTTTTTATGGATTTTTTGTCAAAGCACTTAAGATATGCATTGCTATCGGGATGTTAAGAGCATTCCATGGAATATAACAAAAAGTGTATCTCGAGCCGGTTTCTCAAACTTACCTACCCCACCTTTAATGTAATTTAATTAACGTTATGCAGTGCTTTACTACAAATGAGAACACACCAACTAAAACATATAAATGAACATGCATATCAGTAGGCCTACTACAAAACAACAAAAAACCTATGCACAAGATTCAAACTCCTAACGCACAGCGACTGACTTCCGGTAGTTTGGTGCGTATCATTGGGCAATTTGACACAAGGCAATATAAATCAAAGTAAATCAAGCCTAGAAAACTAAAAGCGGACAACTCAGGTAGTGTTTAGGTTGTAAGTTACCTTTTAGTAGCTTCTTTTATAGCATGCAATCCCATAAGGGACCCAATAGCAAAGTGTGGCCCTTAGACCCCAACATTCATCTGACCACGAGAAGACCCTGTGTCTTTTACCTTCTCGTTTTATGTTATTATGTTATTATTGTAGACTGAAACAAAAAACATTAAGATTACATCACTAAATATGTGTTATGACCTGGGTGATATTAATTCTTAATTGTATTACTTTTCACACAATTTGCCATCATTTATCTATATCTTGTAACATCACTTCCCTGTCCAAGCTTGGGACAGGAACATGTCTGACAGAGGGGAGCAGGAATAAAAACTCACTGAAGTACATATTCAGAGTATTTTATTGATTGAGCTCTCACAGAGGGATGGAGTCAGTGTGAAAAAAAGACAATGTTAAAATGTTATGAACCAGATTATTGAATGTTTGAAAGAGAAAGGAGGATTTTTGTGGTAACACATACAAACACACACACTTGACATATGACTCACTGCTAAGAGTGTGTCCATACAAACACACACACCTACAGGCCTGCCTGGTCCTACACAGCCCCGTGCAGGTACAGGGACAGGAACTTGCTGAATGCTTCTGGCTTGTATCCTGCCAGGCCAGCTGGTACCTGCAGGGAGACACACAGCAACCAATCAGAATCAACTTTGCTCTGCTGCTCTTTCCTGCCATTATTCTGTTATCCAATTAGAGCACATTCAGTTTTTAAGGAGATGATAGGTTTGGCCCTGCCAAGCTTCCTCTCTACTCGGCCTGTTCTAAGATCATAGAATATAGTAATAAATGAGCCTCGATTGTCTAGTTCTATTTGGTTTATCTCTCTTTGTGTCATGATGCAGACTCTCATTGGACCAAACTGATGTAAATAATGGTAATGTTTGTGACTTGCTGTAAGTTACTCTAAGCTTGGGTCACAGTTATGGACAGACAGAGATATTAGGATCTTACCTTCACTTGCTTCCTTAGGATGAATGGTCGGACTTTTGCGAAATCATAGAGCTCAACATCTTCATCCAGCCACACCTGCATGTAGCAAAAAGCATTTAAACAGCCAGCAGACAACAAAGAAAAAGCAGCAAATTCATTTTTTACATCTAACGATGCCTTTACCCCCGCCCCTCAACGACGGAGAGACGCGCACAATCCCCCCCGTCTTCATCACCGTGCCTACGTCAACCGCCCGCCCCCTTCAAGACAGCATCTGCGGTCTCTGAAGTCTGATAAGAATGTGTGTGTACAAAACGCAGCAAACTAACTGATATGTGCCGAGTCCAGGCTCAAGGGTGTATGGCACTCAACTCTTTCCAGGACATGCCGGGGCCCTGCCTGCCAGTAGCTTTACCGATATCTGTGTTGATAGGTAATAGATTGAGAGCGGTGAAACAGCTTGGAAACAGGAAGTGCTCAAACGTTTGTGTGAGTTTATCAAATTTAGCAGTGATTCCATGTCAGCCACAGCTTGCCACAAAAAATCTGACTGATAGTGTATTTAACAAACTTAAACTAGCTTTATTAAATGTCAGGTCTTTGGCAGGAAAAACGTTTTTAATCAATGATTTTTTCACTGAGCACAATCTCGATTTTATGTTTTTAACGGAAACTTGGATTGAACAAAATAACAGTGCAGCTCTTCTTATCGAATCAACACCTCCCAACTTCAGTTTTATGAGTCAGGAAAGAATGCATAAGAAAGGAGGTGGAGTTGCTATTTTGTTCAATGATTCCCTTCAATGCAGGAAGACATCTTATGGGAACTTTGGTTCTTTTGAATATGTGGCCCTTCAGCTGAAATGCTCCTCTCGAGCTGTTCCTAAACATCTATAGACCACCCAAATACTGTGCAAGCTTTTTTGATGACTTTACTGAACTGCTGTCTATAGTGTGTATTGACTTTGACCGTCTAGTCATTGTTGGTGATTTTAACATCCATGTTGACAACCCCCAGGACAGAGGGGCTAAAGAACTGTTTTGTGTTCTTGATAACTATGGACTGACTCAGCATGTGACGGAGCCCACGCACAATAAGGGGCACACTGGACCTAATTATCTCAAAGGGTCTGAATATCTCTGAGGTTGTGGTGACTGATGTTGCACTCTCTTATAATTTCTGTGTTTTATTTGAGAGCTCTATTTCTGTTCACAAAAATGTTCAAAAAGAGGTAACCACAAAGCGATATTTAACTGAAAATACTAGGGAAATGTTTACTCAGAATCTTTCTTCCACACTTGCCCCTGCTAACATCTCAGTAAATGAGCTAGTAGATCATTTTAATTCAAAAATTCAAAATGTTATAGATGCCATTGCTCCAACTAAGGTAAAGGAAGTGACTGGCAAGAAAATATCTCCATGGAGAAAGGCCATGACCGTGAAAACAGAAAAAAGAGAGTGTCGAAAAGCTGAACGTAGGTGGCGAAAAACAAATCTCCAGGTTCATTTTGAAATCTATAAAGAGAGACTTGGCTTTTATAATTTGGAATTGAAAAACGCACGACAGTCTTTCTTCTCTGACATCATTACCAAAAACAACGCACGTGTCTTGTTTGCTACCGTCGACAGACTAACAAACCCCCCAGTGTCAGTAGCCTCTGAATTTCTATCCACCAGGGCCTGCAATGAATTTGCCTCTTTCTTCACTGACAAAATTCAGAAAATTAGACAAGCAGTCAGTGCCTCTGCATCAGGTACAGCAAATGTGTTGTCCCTATGTCCACCTAATATCAATTCAAACACCATGACACAATTCCATCAGATTAATGATCAAAACCTAGAGGTCATTATACAACATCTAAAATCCTCCTCCTGCTGCCTTGATATTATTCCAACAGGATTTTTCAAAGATGTTTTTCATTGCATGGCCTCAGATCTCCTTCATATAGTAAAAAAGTCTCTTCACTCAGGTGTTTTTCCACAGGCCCTGAAAACTGCAGTCATTAAACTGCTCTTAAAAAATAATAATCTAGATGCTTCAGTAATGAACAACTACAGGCCCATATCAAACCTCCCATTTCTAGGTAAAATCATTAAAAAAGTAGTTTTTCAACAGTTGAGCAATTACTTGCATTTAAATAACTGTTTCGGTGTGTTCCAGTCAGGATTTCGTCCAAACCACAGCACTGAGACTGCTCTTGTAAAGGTCTTCAATGACATCCACTTAAACACAGACAGTGGCAGAACTTCAGTGTTAGTATTATTAGATCTCAGTGCTGCGTTTGACACTGTTGACCACAACATATTACTAGACCGACTGGAAAACTGGGTGGGACTTTCGGAAACAGTTCTTAATTGGTTTGAATCCTACTTAAAGGACAGAAACAACTTTGTTTCTATAGGTAAATACCAGTGACGTGCGGTGAGGTTCATGGCTGGTGAGGCACTGAGTCAGATTTACAAATATTATATTTTGACCTTAATCGAAATATTCGGTTATTTTCAAAAGCTTTTTTAGTCTGATGCTTCGATTCATTTTAAACAGACCGTTCAACAAAAGGATACCCAAAATCTAAATATTGGATTGTTCTTTCTTAGTAAGATCCCATTTTCATTACAAATGTGGTCTTACCTTGACTTGAAGATGAAGTCCATGCTATCCTTCTGGACAACAATCTCTATTACTTTTTTGTAAAAGTCCTCCTTATCTTCCTGTAGTTTCAAAAGTCTAGTTTGTTGTTACGTCTACCGTCTCTGCGTAGAATTACAGTAGCAACAAGAACCTGTGGGCTCACGTGCACCCCCTTCAGTGCGGCAGAGGTTATGGCTGCCTCCCCTGGTGCATTTTCATTGCCGTTGAGACCAGCGAGCCTAAATATCATATATACGTGAAATAAGTTATTTAGAGACTATGGATGGCGAGGATAAATGTAATAAAGGGATCTACATACATTACATTGGTGACCTACAGTGAGATGGTAACAGGCATGCGCTTAGGGCCCGCTTTCCAGCCAGTTTCTGTGGGGTGACGCATTCTGAGGTGAGGCAGATCTCATCTGTGCCTCAACTCAGCCCACAGTAAATGGCTTGAGCGCGCTCACAAAATAAGTGCCCGCGCTACATTAGTGCCCGCGCTCCAGCAAGTTACTGTGGGCTTACGAGAGGCAGAGCACGCCCCTGCCTCACTTGTCATCGCTCCCGTAGCGGAGCTCGGCAAATTTGCTGATTTTGACTATAAAAAGCGATTAGAATCATACATAAATCACACTTACAACACAGATCAGTGGAGACATTTTATTATTATTACTATTTCGTTTTTCTTTAGTTGTTTTTCCGTTACATTGGAGTATGACAGGTGAGGCTCTGCCTCCCCTGCCTCCACTGACTGCACGTCGCTGGTAAATACACATCTGAGTTGACAAATATGACATGTGGGGTTCCTCAAGGCTCCATCTTGGGGCCTCTTCTCTTTAACATCTATATGCTACCACTGGCTCAGATAACGAAAAAAAACAAAATAAGTTACCATAGCTATGCGGATGACACCTACATTTACATAACCATTTCACCAGGAGACTATGCTCCAATTCAAACACTGAGTAAGTGCATTGAACAAATCAATGACTGGATGTGTCAGAACCTTCTCCAATGAAACAAAGATAAAACTGAGGTAATGGTTTTTGGAGCCAAGGCAGAACGTATAAAAGTTAGCGCTGAGCTTCAGTCTGCAATGTTCAAAACAACAGATAGAGCCAGAAATCTAGGTGTAGTCATGGACTCTGACCTGAGTTTCAACAGTCACATTAAAACAATTACTAAATCAGCCTACTATCACCTAAAGAATATTTCTAGGATTAAAAGACTAATGTCACAGCAGGATTTGGAAAAACTTGTCCATGCTTTTATCTTCAGTAGACTCGACTACTGCAATGGTGTCTTCACAGGTCTCACTAAAAAATCTATTAGAAAGCTGCAGCTAATTCAGAACGCTGCTGCTCGAGTCCTCACTGACACTAAGAAAGTGGATCACATCACTCCTGTTCTGAAGTCTTTACACTGGCTTCCTCACTGACACTAAGAAAGTGGATCACATCACTCCTGTTCTGAAGTCTTTACACTGGCTTCCTCACTGACACTAAGAAAGTGGATCACATCACTCCTGTTCTGAAGTCTTTACACTGGCTTCCTGTCTGTCAAATAATTGATTTCAAAATACTGCTGCTGGTTTATAAAGCTTTGAATGGTTTAGGCCCAAAATACATTTCTGACCTACTGCTAAATGATGAACCATCCAGAACTCTCAGGTCTTCAGGGACTGGTCATCAGAGGCATGACAGGGGGGGGGCGCGAGAGACCAAGAGGAAAAATGGTTATTACAACAACAACAAAAATGATTAAAAAAAAAAGAAAATCATAATTTGAAAAATTATTGATTAGAAAATAATATGATACAGTACAGTACTATTACGTCTGGGTCTCTGTGTTTCATTAAAGCTCGGCTCTGTGTGTGTGTGGAACGAGCCATTTTGTGTGCGTGCGCGAGCGAGAGAGACCGGTACCGGAGATCGTTGTTGTTAGCTTCTGGTGCTAGCGAGCTACGCTAACGGATATAAGGAGTTTTTTCAACAACAAAGTGGAGGAGAGTCCTCTCCTGTCAGACTGAGAGACTCAGTGAACTAAAGGACTCTGTGACGAAGGTAACTTCGTCACTGTGGACTGACGGCTTCGGGCCTTGTAATATTGCACATGTGGTTTAGTTTGAAAGTGTTCCCCCTCCCGTTTTGTCTGTGGCTGGTGATTGTGTTCACCTAGTGCCCTGTGTTGTCTCCTCCCCCCCCACCTGTGTCTTATTGGCCTGATTAGTGTGTGTGTATTTAGGCTCTGTTTTCCCTGTCAGTGGACAGGTAGTGTGGGTGAGATCCTTGTGGCTGTGTTCAACAGTTAACAGTCATATTGAGGCTGTGAATCATGTGCCGATGATTTAATAAATGCCCACACCGGGTTATATTTGAACTCAATGGTCAGCTTCACATTTGGTGTCAGAAGAGGGATTGACCAAGTGAGGAGGTGAAAATGACGGGAGAAAAAAAAAACGCCCAAAGAGAGGAGCCAGACGACGGTGTGGCTATGCCTGGAGCTAACCAGGGGGCCACGGCTGGTAAACCAGGGGGCAAGTTTGAGGAACTGAAGGAGATGATGAAGTCATTCCTGCAGTATGAGACAGCCAGATTCAAGCGGGAGGAGTGCCGTTTGAGAAACATGGAGCAGCCGTTTTCACGGATACAGGAACAGGTTTCCCTGATAGAAGAGAAAGACGACTCTAAAGGCTTGACGGGCACTAACTCTGATGCGGAGGCAGCACAGATCCTGGCGGAGAACCGGAGATTGATGCGAGAGCAGAAAGAGAAAGAGGAGCAGCTCAGGTTGCAGAGGGAGGAAGAGGAGATGCTGAGAAATGAAGAGGAGATGCGCTTAGCGGAGGAGGCTTGTCTGATACGCCTGCAGGAGGAGAAGAAACTTGCAGAGGAGAAGAAAATTAAAGACGAGGAAGATGCTCTTCTAGCAGAGGAGGAGCGGGTGAAAATGGCCGAGAAGATCCGTCAGGAGAGAGAGCGCGTCATGCAGCAGAACCAGCAGGAGCGCCGGGAGAGGAATAATCTGATCCCGAAGAGGAAGAAAGGGAAGCTTCCTTCCGACTTCACGCCCCCCCCTGAGGAAACCATGCGGCACAAGGGGAAGCAGAAACACCGGGCGGAGTGGAGACACATGGAGGAGAGCAACATGGCCAAGATCAATAAGTGTTGCAGGAATGAGGTACTGTTCTCTTTCGGGAGAGGAAGGAGGAAATGTGACGAAGGTAACTTCGTCACTGTGGACTGACGGCTTCGGGCCTTATAATATTGCACATGTGGTTTAGTTTGAAAGTGTTCCCCCTCCCGTTTTGTCTGAGGCTGGTGATTGTGTTCACCTGGTGCCCTGTGTTGTCTCCTCCCCCCCCCACCTGTGTCTTATTGGCCTGATTAGTGTGTGTGTATTTAGGCTCTGTTTTCCCTGTCAGTGGACAGGTAGTGTGGGTGAGATCATTGTGGCTGGTGACTGTGTTCACGGGTAACAGTCATATTGAGGCTGTGAATCATGTGCCGATGATTTAATAAATGCCCACACCGGGTTATATTTGAACTCTCTGCCTCTGCCTCCTTGCTTGGTCGGGCCGCTCAACGGTCAGCTTCACAGACTCTCTCAGTGGGTCTCAAACGTTTTGGTCACCATTAATGTAAACAATTATTTCCGAGGCACACGTTTATATGATCATTATAGTTATAAAAAAAGAAGAGAATAAATGAAAAACAGGTATGAAATACTATATGACAGTAAAAAAAGAATAAAGTTTAAAAGGGTGATTTGTAAAATATCCATAAAGAAAAAGTAAATCTGCTTACAGTTCTGTTTCATATGGGTGTTGAGAGATGTATCCATAGATCTCTTCATGTTGCTCTCAAAGTGCACCAGATTGATGCTTTTAACTTCAATATTTAAAAATAAATCTTCCCGGGGGAGCATGCCCCCGGACCCCCCTAGAGGATGTGAGGTCCACACACCACCTATAAAAATAGCACTTTACCCCTGCTTACACCTATATGCCGTGAGCTGATTATCGAGCCTTCATTGTAACTGTCGCGGGTACACTGTGTATGTGCGTGGGGAGTGTTGCAGTAGAAAGTTAAACTGTAGCGACCGGTACATTAATGGGAAACCCTAAATGTTTGAGCACCCTCTATGAAACGTCAAGCTACCCCACAGCACCCCCAAAAGAAATCTCTGGCACCGCCACTGAGCCTGACTTGTGTTGTGGGGGCCTGACAGAATAAGTTTGAGAACCACTGGTCTAACAAGTAACATGTAATGCTCCAAATATCAGAACAAACTCCCAGAAACCTGCAGGTCCGCTGCAACTCTTACTACTTTTAAATCCAGGCTGAAGACTTTTCTTTTTGCCGCTGCTTTTAATTGATATATTCACATCTTAAACGGCACTGTAACTTTTATCTTTGCTTTTTATCTTTGCTTTTAAATGAGTGTTTTTAGATATCATTTTATAATATGTTTCTTAATGCTCTTAATGTCTTTCATTTTTGTAAAGCACTTTGAATTTCCTTGTGTTCAAATGTGCTATATAAATAAACGCCTTGCCTTGCCTTTTTATGACAACACATATTGCACTAGTGCAATATACAATTTGGAGTAAGATCAATTATTTGGTAAATGCAAAATATGTGAAAATATCTGAATTTAGTATTGTAGAGCTGCAGAGAAGTCCAGGCCTACAAACAATCTTAATACAAAAATCCATGTTTGTTAAAGATCCTATTCAACATAGTATATTTTTCAAAAATGTTTCAAAAATGTTAATTTCCTCTAATATTGCCGATCATATCTAAATTACACTATAAGCCAAAATAATCGAAATTAGCTATTTTCTTCAAATTGTGCAGCCCTATTGGAAAGCTCTTTGCTTGTGTATTTACAGCATAATATACAGCAGGGGTATCCAAACTATGGCCCGGGGGCCAAATGCGGCCTGTTGTCCTTTTTGAATTGGCCCTCAGCTAATTAAAAAAGTATAATCGAATTGGAATATGGCCCACAGCTGAAACTTGTGCTTTTCTTTTATTGTACGTCCTAAATATATATGTAGACATTCAGTCAATTAAAGTTGAAAACTTTTTCTAACCAATCTTAGTTGATAAAGAAATGCATTTGCATAACAAGCTTTTTAAAATAATTGTCCCTTATTATAATCAATCTGAGGCTTCTGTTTTAAGGAACGAGCTGCTAACACTTTTGTAAGAAAATAAATGAAACCCTATGGAGAGCTGGGATGTAGGCTGTTTTTTTTTTCAAAAGTATATTAAAGTTTGGAGCATAATTTATTTATTTGATTGATTTTGCTAACCTATAACTTAACTTAACATATGAGGCAATATACCTCACCTCAAGTGAGCGGCCCATCCTTTTGTATATTTTTCTGTATGTGGCCCTCAGTGAAAAAAGTTTGGACCCCCCCCTGATATACAATAATACAGTAAAACATCACAATGATATTGATTTATTGTTAATGGAGCACCTGGTTCTTGATGCCGTCGTCTCCTGAGAGATCCGTGGTGTTGAGCTGGAAAACCATAAACTGGAAGATTCTGCCGTTGGTTCCCACTGCCTGTACGGTTACCGGACGATCTAATACACGCTGGGGCTGACACACACACAACACAAAACACACAGAGAGGCAGAGAAAAAGAGACAGAATGATAAATATGGAGTTTGAGAAGCAGATTCAGCATCTGGTTAAACAAGAGACCTTTCTACATATAGACACAGACCATTTCTACATATTTGCTTTTATGAAATACAGTGATGAAGGAATGACTACTTAATCCTATATCAAATATACTTTATTCGTCTCGCAGCGGGGACGTTTTGAAAAACCCGGAAATATGTTTTATATATATTTTGGTTAACTGCTTTATGTAAGGTCTGTGGTTAACATATGCGGAAGAGATTTTCATGTTTGGTTCTACGACATAAAACACATCAGTAATACCCCTAGTTAATGTCTGAAGCTTCTATAGTTCATATTAACAGCCGTTGATAAAAAGTGATTAAATGAGACTACTAAACGTCATCATGATGAACATTAGCCTCCTTTAGCTTAGCGGTGGGGATATGAAGACATGTGACCATGATGTAGTTTGTTTATAGCCTAACGTTAGCTTCTTACTTCTGGAGATTGCCTTTTACATTTCAAACATCACAAAGCGGTGTTAATATGTGAAGATTATCGAGCAAAATGTGTAAGTATCATAAAAGGTTGTTTTCAAAAAAGCTTAATTTCTGCAATATTTCAACAAGATATCCCATTGCTTTTTGCCTACAAACTTAACTTCAGGGTTGGACTACAAAAATACACTGCACCACTTCATGACATCGTAGTAAAAGGGATAAAGTGTATATCCTTACCCCATACAGTTTATGTGCACGGACCAGAGCGCTGCCAAAGGTAAACATCAACATCTTGGCTCTGAACTGATCCGGACGCAGCTTACAGTTAGCATCAGCTCCCTCCAGAAAGAAAAGTGTGTGGGCATGGGGGTACGGGTAGTCATCCCTGAAGCCTGATAGGATAACAGAGAGGTCATTTTATTAGGTGACACTCCTTATGCTATACTCAGTCTCAGGGAAAACCGAAAAACAGCTCACTAATGTTCTGTAACATGTTCCTCACCTGAGCAGTTAATCTCCTCCTTGTACACGTTCACCTTCTGCAGGTTGATGGTGGGGGAGACAGGATAGAACGTTTCCAGCACATGATCTGCCGTGTCGCTCACTTCCTGTTTCCCAGAAACCTCTGGGAGAGGATCCATGCAGGTGTGCAACAAAGCATTCTGACCTCTAATCTGGAACAGGTCCTCTCCTGGTGGTTGAACATGGAATGAAAATAAAAGCTGTTGCAGAATGCATTCAGTATGTTCAGATTGATTTCCTCTGCCATGTTTGTTGGATTGTGAAAAACTACTGGCCCAATTATTAAACTTGCTGGAAGGGTGAAGAGCAGGCCAATAAGACCCAATGACATTCTGTAGTGTATCTGAATTGCATGGGAATACACACATTATTTTTTATATTTTTGTTTACACCGAGAGAAAGAGCATTTGGCTTGACTGCACTCTCTAAGAGCATTGATCAACTTGTTATACTTATTTACTGTCCCCAGGATTGCAAGATTGGTCCGTCTCTCTGTTGGTTTACCTTTTTGCAATTGTACTGTGCAATAATCACTTTTATGTAAAAACAGATATTTTTGTAAACGTCCCAACATTTTTATTCATGTATTCACACCTTAATATGTAACTTATGTCACTTGTTTTTTTAATTGCTGCGACTTTTTAGCCATGGTTACGTAATTATTTGTCTTCAATTTGATTATTTTACTAATGTGTGCTTTTATTTCTCTATATTTCATTAGTTTGCTTACTCTTTATTATTACTTTTTTACCCGCTATGCCACTTTTGCTGTAACTGAAAATGTCTCCGCTGCTGGACCTATAAAGAAATTCAGTTTGATAAAGACTGATATGTTACAATTACTTTTGGATGGTTTGCCATCGTACTTTGTACATATATACAAATGGTCCTCACAGAATGAACCACAATGACTTTAGTGGTCCTCTGAGCACAACCAACTGGCCAGTGTTTCCACTTATCCTGTCAAAAATATTCCATACTCTCAAATGGTTTAAATCGTGCATTCTTTATAAACTATAAAGCACTTTTCTTCTTCAGTGCTTGAGTTGGTGCATTGCTGCCGAACCGAAATGACGTTAAATGCTCAAGAATGTGTATTGTTTAACTGCATGCCCACTAGAATGATAAGGATATACAAAAAGAAAACAGGAGACACTTTCAAAAGGATTGTTCCATACCACTAGTGGTGATCAAAACCTCTACAGTACCTTTAAGTAGAGGGCGTTTTACCTCTAGTCCATGTAGTTGCCAGTGAGCATTTCTCAGCTTGGATCCTCCGTCCAATGGCTGGGTGGCTGGTCTGCAGAGTCGCACACAGGTGGAGCAGGTTGACCATCATCGTGTTGCTAGGAGACGAACACAAACAGAGAGAGTAGAGTGATGACCTCGTGAAAACAAGGATGGTAAAAGTACCGGTGCTTAAAAAAAAATAGATGTGTACCACAGAATTCAACTTTAAAGCCATCATCATTAGCAAAGGTTATCACAATGGTTCACTTCCAGAGGTTCATTCAAGGGTATATCACTTCAGAATCAGAAACAGAATCAGGTCTGTTGCCAGGTAGGTTTACACAAGTTGCCTTGTTGTATATGGTGCATACATAAACACAGTGAAAGAGGATCAATCGGAAGAAAAGGACCAAAAAATTAAACCATTATAAAAATCTATATAAAAACTATTATAGCATTGAAATAAAGAGAAATATGTACATGTAATATAGATATACCAACAAACTATGTACAGTTTAATATGACAAAATATAAAAAACTTAAAATAAAATATGTGGAGAAATTAAAAGAGGTAGCTCTGAGTACGATGGGTAAAATTCAGAGGGTTGTGCAGGATTGACAGTTTTAAAATGAACAAGTTATTGTTTTCATCATGTGAACCCCTGAGTTAGTGACTAACTGAGATAGTTACTAACTCAGGGCCTGTGTTCACATAGCCCCTTTTTCTGAGCCCAGCAGCGTGTTTTTTCCAGAGCTCGACTTATTTGGTGAGCGCTTCAAATATTCAGAAAGAAACTGATAAAGTCACTGTAGAAAATGGACAGAAGCTTGAATTTGGCTGTGTCCTTCAGACAGGAACTATCTTCACAAAGACCTAGAGATCATGTGTTTGAGCGGATCAGCCGGGTGGACTTCTATCTCCGTTTGGGATCGTTCTTCTCGCTCTACGGCTGTCAGACTGAGTGCTGAAGCTCATTCATACAAAGTGTGAGAGCAACAATCTTCTGGTTGGTGTTCAAGGTGAAGATAAAGGTCATACAAATATCTAGTAGCACAAATAGATAATAAAAAGCAAGGGGACAAAATACATACAGACAATGATACGTTTTCAAAATATTGCGTAGGATTTGGAGTTTGCTTTGATACATTTGGATTTATGGATATAAAATGTACAAAGAATAACAATATTATTGACTAAAAGGTTATGGATAGGTTTGTCTAAAGTAAGTCCATAAATGATGTTGTTTTAAAAAAAAGAATTGGTAAATCACAGACGGATTACACCATTTTAAATTGGGGAGTTACTGGGAATTTTAAATAATTACTTCTTAATGTGTAAATAGGGCTTTTTGAAAAGTTTTGAGAGATGGCATTTCGGACAAATTAGGGAATGCGATTTTAATCAAAAATATTTGTAGTTGTTTTATTTGGGATTAATTTGGCCAAAGTTGCAGACAAAAAAATCATTTGCTGTAGATTTTCTATTAAAAAAAAGTATATAGTTATTTTGAAATACTTTGTTATTATAAAAAAAAGCTGTATTCCGTGTCAGTACATCAAACATGTACTTAAGAGTTGTTGATGTACTACTTGAACAGACATTAAATCGCTGAATGTTCGTCGTTGTCCTGACACACTACCTGTATCTCTCTTTGCCGGGCCGCTCCTCTGTGGTGTCCCAGAAGCGGGCGTGTTTGATGGCATTCTGCACACGTTCATCCTGATCCGGGATCTGATTGGCAGGATTCTCTGACAGTGAGAGGAGCTGAGGCGGCAGACTGGGGATCAGTTTGGTTTTGGTCAACCACAGAGCCTGAAGCACCCCTGAGACAGAGAGAGGAGGATTTCAAGAGACGTGACATTTTGAAGTATTATTACAATTATTTAAAATGTTATCAAAATGCAATTACTAGTTTTTTTTATTCTGACTACAAGAGGATGTTTTCAGTAAGAGTTTTTGAGTAATTTAGCAGTTAATTAAATGTATTATTATGAGCGAAGCAATACATTTCTGAAAAATGAAAGAATTCTGTATATTAATAATCCTCCAAAAAGCACTTGAACTACCCTGTATGTATGTATGTCAGTGATGTAAAGTAACTACGTACATTTACTCAAGTACTGTACTTAAGTACAATTTTGATGGGACTTGTACTTTACTTCAGCATTTCCATTTGATGTTACTTTGTACTTCTACACAATTCGCCTAAAATTCAGAGGTTAATTGTGTACTTTTACTTCACTACATGTATTTAATACCTTTAGTTACTTTACAGATTTGGATGAATGATGTGAAATATAATCACGTCTTAAATCAGACTTTAGTTCCACCTGGAGTAAATTCACAAGCTACCCTGCAGTATACAAAGTCATTCAAACTAGCTGCACCTTTACCAGCTTTGCACTTTAATGATCATAAAACATATCATATATATTATTCTGAAATGGACCCATCTTGACTAATTTTACTTTTGGTACTTTAAGTATTTAGTCGCTAATTACTTTTTACTTTTACTTGAGTATAATTTTGATTGCTGGACTATAACTTCTTACAGAGTATTCCTACACTCTGGTATTTCTACTTTTACTCAAGTACAAGATCAGAGTACTTCTTCCACCTCTGCTTATTTGTACACACAACATTGTACTTCTTGTGTAATAAAGTAATGAAGTGAGGATCCTACCCTCCAGAGCGCTGGTCCTCTGGTTGAACACAAAGCACGACCTGTCTTTGAACAGCGGCATCTCGTGAGCCGGGGGGGACCGGTAGTGACCCGGGTCCTTGTAGCTCCTCTCCCACTGCGGCTGGAAAGGCTTGGACAGTCCTGGCACATAGTGCATCTTCTCCCCGTAGGTGACTCTCTCCAGCCCGGGTATCTCCACTCTCTCCCGGGGTGGGCACACAGGCCGGGCCTTGGATGTCAGACAGCGGCTGATGGAGAGGTGTCTCCGGGCCTGAAGGTGGCTGCCTCCTCCATGTGTGGACAACCGGGACAAGTCCTTAAGGAGAACGGTTTGAGAGAACAGCGGAGCCGCCGCTTTCAGACACTGAGCAGTTTCCGGAAACATATTGGCGCCTAATTTCTACAGAGTTTTTAAGATGTAAGCTGTAATTCTGACATAAGTCATTGCCTGTAAATGCTGCTGCAGGGCGCCGCCATGTTGGATTTTCTTCTTCTTCTGTTTTTTATTTCAATGGCGGCTGGCCACCAAAGATTTGGTGTATTACCGCCACCTTCTGCTCGGAGTGGATAAGATGGATGGGTGGATGAATGGAGAGTAGCCAGTGGCAGTTCTAGCTGATATGATGCCCTGGGCAGGGACGTGCACAGACATTTTGGGGGGCGGGTGCTCAAGTGAGAAAAAGGGCACTTCCCATAATAATTTATAAAAACACAATTTAAAACAAAAAGTTAAATATAGTTGCACATCTCTGACTTACTGACCAATTTATTTTAATACCCTCACACACAATTGTTTAATACTCAAGAGAATTCTACAAAATAATCAACTAACACAGAAACATGGTCTTATTTAGTATTCACAATGCACAAAAGCAGACAACAAACTAGTACAATTAATAGTTATTAAAGGTAGGGTAGGTAAGTTTGAGAAACCGGCTCGAGTTCGCTAGAATTTGAAAATACACAACCGGAGAAAATCTGCCACTTCCTTATAGAGTGGCGAAGTCCCTCCCCTTCCGGTGGACCTCCATGGGACCTTATTTCGGAAAAATTATGTATTGAAGTCAATGGAGAGAGAAAGATTATCTTTCGATCCCGTTTGAATTGTGCCACGAATTACACATATGATGTGTGTCAATTTAAAAGATGATTTTGCAAGTCAAAAAAAAAAAAATGTGTCGTAAAACTGTGAAGTAACACATTTGTTTGTGTGAAACGCTCAATGAACTACATCTCTGGTCAACAACACACGTCACCAAGATGGCCGTCACTACTGTCTTGTCAACAAAACGATTGACTACCCTCACTATCACCACAATGAAACACGTCCTGAAGAATGTCATGCAAAGCTGCCTGCCTGCCTTCCTTTGATTCTCTCTGAACTGCCTGGTCGTTTTAATGTTTAATGTCAACCATTTGTGCAGATAGCATGAAGTAGAGAAGATCGCTAGCGTTAACGTTAGCATTTGTCCCCCGGGATTAAATTGTGTATTATAGAATGATCACACCGGTGACAGTACTCTTCAAAGGGTTCACGAAATATGACTACTACTCTTACTGTTTAACATTTTGGGTTACTTAATGTTACTTCATGTTAAGGCTAATAAAAATGACAAGGCTGTAATGCTAACTAACGTGCTAGCTACTAGCTAGCTTGATCAAGCCACTCCTGGTCCTTTCATCAGACGGGAAGCGAAAGAACGAGCTAGACCCATTGCTGGTATAATAACAACCTGGTACTAAGCACACAGGCATCTTGTTAAAGTTATCTTATTTTAGCCAGCGCCATATAGATAGATTATATCTATATGGCGCTGATTTTAGCTATCTCTTTAGCTAGGAAAACAATTGTGACATCACTTACGCGACTCTGGGATTTGTAGTCTTTCTAGTTGCGTATTTTTCATAGTCTTATATTTCAACAGTTTTACGACAAACTGTGACTTTTTTGACATGGAAATTATTTTTTAAGATTGACAAACATCATATGTGTAATTCATGGCACAATTCAAACGGGATCGAAAGATAAGTTTTCTCTCTCCATTGACTTCAATACATTATTTTTCCGAAATAAGGTCCCATGGACCGGAAGTAGATGGGCGTGACTTTGCCACTCTATAGAGCCCCTCCTCCAACACACGCGAACGCGCACATGACCAATGAGGGCACGAGATAAGTTTGTGCACAGATGGAAGGCTGACAGGCAGGCCATCCAGTTATTTTAGCCGGGCCGGCTAAAATGATTGGTCGTGCTTTTTACAGTATTACGGCTTCCACAGATGACATTTTTTAATGGATTTTTTGTCAAAGCACTTAAAGGGCCCATGTCATGGCCATTTCCACTGATCATAATTACATTGTTGAGGTATACTAAAATAGATTTATACTGTGCAATTTTCCAAACTCACATTGGTTTCGCATACAGCATCTCTGTCAAGCATGTGTATTCAGCAGTATTCACTTTCTCCACTAAACGACTCGTTGGAGCTCTTGCCCCCCCCTCCCTGTGAGCCTAGTGTGCTCCGATTGGTCAGCTCGGCCACTCGTTCTGATTAGTCAACCACCAGAGAGGCTGCGCCCATGTCTAACAGTGCTTTTCCCGGCTGCTCTCAGCGTAACATCAGTCTTATCATGGCGTCGGTACAGCGGTATATTTTATATACATATATATTTTTAACTGTTGTTATAGAAGAGTGTGACGGCCCCAGGGCCTTTGTCTTACGATGGGGTGGAGCTGAAGAGACTAATCAGCACGATCACGGACACCTCCGGACACTACGGCCCCAGTCTCTCTCCAAAGCGGCTGCAGGAAGACTAACTCTGCGATCCTCTCAACCACCTATCTTTGCATTTACCACAATAAATGTGCCGTGGTTTTGTAAACTCGTGTATGTCTCCTTGTCTTTCCGTTGTGGCCTACGAGCTACTCTCATAACAAAGAGTAAGTTATTTTTACCCGTTATAAACTACTACTGTTTGATGAGAAATCAAATCATGGTTTGCTATATATGAATTCAGGGAAGAAAGGATAGGCCTACTAAGTATTTCCATTAAACTTTATTTTTAGAAATGTACAAAATGAACATAAATATACATATATACACGGTATATCATCCATTCCTCCTCCTCTTGCCTGCGCACAGCCGGTGCGGTGCGGTGCCTTTTAGCACGAGGCCTCAGTAGTAGTAGAATCCCTTCCCCGTCATGGATTGTCCGCCAGGATCTGGCTGGACGAAATCAAATGCAAATCACAAAATATTAGAGAAACTTAGTTGTTTTAGATTCGTTAGTAGTAGTTGTGTAATGAACAGCTTGCCTGCTAATATGCTAACCTAGCTTTGTTTACCTTGGTAGCTAACACGATATGAACGTTAGCTTGGAGGAAAGGCAACTATAATGCAGTGTAATAAACTACTATGAACAAAAGCTAGTGGTTCATATTAGGCTAGCAATAACGTGTTTATAATTGCAATCGTATACGGGTATTCTGCTACCATACAATGTAACTTGCATGAATACATTGTTTTGCGCTAGCATACAGCTAGCCTCGTTAGCTACATGCAGTATATGTACGGTCACAATGTACGGTAAACCGGAGTATACTGTATGAGTATTCCGTGTGTGTGACTGCAGACATTCTCCTGCCATGACAAACATGTAAGGCCATCTGCTGACATTGTAGTTGATATATTTAAACGCTAGCAACGTAGCATCACAAAATGTTTTTCTGACCAAAACTAGCTCTAGCTCCGTGTGTTAGATCGCTACGCCAGCTATAATGTAATTACGTTTCGCGACTGACCGGCAAATCACCCGCAGTATACTGTCAATAGGTATTTTGTGTGTGAATGCAGACATTCTCCTGCTATGAGATACATGTATGCAAGGCCATCTGCTGATATTAGAGTTGATATATGGAAACTCTAGCAACTTAGTTAGCACAGTTAGCACTGTGTCAATGGCTTAGCAGTCCAACACAGTTTACACATTTAAACAGTCTTGTTTGATAAATACACAAATAACAATGCAAACTTACAGGTTGTATACCCAGATCTTCCCCTGCTCCAAACGGTCCAAACAAGCTGTGCATATCCGGCCTCAAACTGGGCAATGTTTTGGAAGCTTTCGTCTGTGAAATGCCGGTTCTTCGAACCTCTGGAGGAGGAACACGCCGCTGCTGGTGTGGCCATAGCTCTTCGGGATTGGTCCATTTCGTTCCGGGTACCGCATGACATCAGGCGGTACCCGGAACTAAATGGAAGACTCAAATGGGCAGTGACGTATCTCCAACGAGGCGTTTTGGGGAGGTATTTTCTGTGTTAGAGTTTTACTCGCTACAGGGTGTACTTTGAGGGTTTTGACTCTGCACACCGTTTACATGCATAAAAACCTTCATAACACACAAGGGGACGGGTAATAACCGGAAAAGCATGACATGGGAGCTTTAAGATATTCATTGCTATCGGGATGTTAAGAGCATTCCATGGAATATAACAAAAAGTGTATCTCGAGCCGGTTTCTCAAACTTACCTACCCTACCTTTAAATGAGCAGCCAACAATCAAAATGATGAAGTTACTGTTTAAGGACATTACAGGCAAAAAGATTGTTTTTTCATGTACTTGTTATTTTGGTCTATTTTGCTTCCATGTTTTCTTTCACTAATGGAAATAAAACTTCCAAGAAACACATATAAATGTTGTTCGTTTTACTACCATGTCTGAATTCATCTATAGAATTAAAGCTAATCTGCATTTAAACATAACATTTCCGGGGAAAATACTGACTTGACGTAAGTAACTATCTGGGGAAGTTGTGAGGTGATGTTTTGTTTTATCCTTTTCACCTGCAGCAATGCCTTGGTAACTGCCATACTGTATATATAAATGGACGTAGGGTCCGTGACATCACCCATAGGATTCTGCAGAGTTGCCGAGAAGCCCTTAGTAGGCGGAGTCGGCCACTAACGGCTCGACAGTGGCGTCAGAGTCTAACTCCCGCCTGCTCCAAATAAGGGCAAAGAGGCGGAGCCGAGGCGGGACCTGCTGCCACCGGGCTGGAAGTTCCAGAGCTAGCTGAAGCTACCAAGCTAAGCTAACATGCTCCCCATCTGCACACTGCAGTCGCATTTTACGTTTCTAAGGTACGCGGACAAGAGACTATTCAGCAAAACTATAAATAATAATCTAAATTGAGTTTTTAGCATAATACTTCAGAATCTTAAAATCCCTTAACGTTTGTATGCAATTGTGCTAAATTAAACACTGGAATCAAGCAAATATTAATGTTTGCATGACATTAGTTATTTATATTTTACCATCACTTAATTATACATTTAAGTCAAGCTAAGGTACATGTGATGATAGCTAGTTAGTGCTCTTACCTGTGAGGCCTCCTCCAAACAGCATTATAACTAGACTGTATCATTAAAACTAGTAGTACCAGTTCTAGATCCTTGACTTTAGACAAACAATTCAAAAGACAACATGTATTTAAAGACCAATCTTTATTTGAAGGTGCCTCTTAACCTGAGATATTAGTTATACAGTAATAGTATTGACAATCTAAAGCAATTATTGAGCAACTCAACGGTTCACTTTTATATTTCTTATTGTCTAAAGCAGGGGTTTTCAAAGTGTGGGAAGGTGAGCCTCCCCTCAGAGAACATAAGAACAGCCGCGCCCCCCCTCCCAATTATTATTGCTATTATTATTATTATTATTGTTGTTGCTATAATGCAGGGGTATTATTATCCAGTGGAATGCCCTTACCTACTGGCCTAGTTAAATCAAAGTGGTTACTTATTTGTCTGGGCAGTGTAGTTTTACACACCATCTTATTTGACTTTCTCAGGGCAGACCCCCACAAAGAAAAAAATATATGTACACACGTAAGGTCATCATCTTAACAGTTTTTAATGCTCGAGTCATCCGTGAGCAGAGCATCAAGTTGGCATGCCTATTACAGCTGAATGCGGCGATTACCATCTTGTTCAGCAAAACGCCTCACGAACGTATTAACATCCAAAGCTTTAGTGCGTTTTGATTCAATGCTGAGCACAGCCAAACTTGACAGTCTCTTCTCTGTCATTGTAGACCGCAAATACCTTATTCCTTCCGTGTACTTGGGTCCGAATGCTTCTCGTTTTCTGCCGCCCGTTCAAATGAAATCGCCGCCAATCACATTTCCTCGCTCGCGCCAGGGTTACAAGGCTCGCGTCTTGTGCTGCATTCACTTGCACTCGGACATCAGGGATTTTCTCTGATAAATGTCCGATGAGCCACAACTTTTATTTCAAAACAAAGCTGCCAACTGGGGTGGCCAGACGCTGTCTCCTCTCTCACTTTAGGTAACTTCACTAAAAATCGATCCATGTTGCCGCTCGCATAAAGTTAGCTGAAGTTAACGAGCTAGATTTCATTGTTTCTCTTTATTTTTTTCTCACGCTGCGCCTCCCCTGAAGCTCTCTGGCGCCCCCCAGGGGAGGCGCGCCTCACACTTTGAAAACCGCTGGTCTAAAGCATTTATTATTTTCATTTTTCGCCTCTCATATTCAGTGTGGATGGATTGAGACAGCGTGGTGTCCAGAGAGCTGCAGAGACTTCAGGGAGAAACCTCCGTGTGATGGACGTCCTGCCTGTTGGTTTGGCCGGAGAGGACTGAGGGTCTTTCCTCTGTGAGGAGGACCAGACCTGATGGAGGAGCCCATGCATAGCTGATACCAACTGATCAGGCCTAGTCTGTCACTTTATTTGACTAAATGTGTTTACTTATACCTTTAATAGGTTTACACCTTCTGTCCATATGTGCTTTTTATTTAAAACATGTTTGATTAACTTTTGGTTCACATTTCAATAAATTGAATTTGTATTTGCACTCCTTTTGTCCATTATTCTTACTGAAAATGTTAGATTACACATTCACATCCGACTGAAGATTGGCCCCATTTATTTGCGTTGCAAACTCTGCGGTACAAGGTACATGTTGTGAAGCTCATGAAGTGAGGCAAATAGAAATAATCAGCTGATGGAGTGTAGATGTGGAAATAGGTGCATTCAATCAGCTGACTGTGTTTTCACAATAAAAGTAGTTTCTTAGTGAATGTCCTGTACTGGTCTTAACATCTCATAACATCAGCTTTTAATTTTCCTATTGGATGTTCTTCTTGACCCTCGGAGAAAGAGGAGATGCTGAGTCGTGTCTTTCAGGCATGTCCTTTCCTAACAAAAATTACAGGAAACATAAAACATATTATTGCAGAACAAGTGTGTTATTTATGAAAGAGGTGTGTTTGTGTTTAGGGGCTGTAGATATAATTATTTTGTAATTGTAATGTTTTTTTTTATTTCAACAGTGAGCTACAAAGACAATCAGATTATGAATGAACAGTATGAAATTCATCAACATTGAAATGTATTTTATTATCAAAATAATATTTAACTGTTATTAAAACAAGCTTGCTCTGTTGTCTCACTGAAAGAATAACTTTTACCACGTTTTTACAGACAATATTGAGAGATAAATAGCAGTTGTCACTATGCGTTAAATATCTTTGCCTTCAATACATTAAATTAGAAAGCTGACTCATATTGCTTGTTAACATCTAAATGTAACCCTTTGCATGGAAAAAACCCTCAACTTCACTGATGTGTAGGTGATCTAGTATTTAGTATTGTTTAATGGAATGTATAGCAGTGTATTAAAGTCAATACTTCATTTATTTAAACCAATATCTTTCTTGATTCTTTGTACAGTATGAAAAAAGAGTATTTGTACCTGTGCTGAAGTTCACTGCTGTGAGGAGTCCAGTTCTGTCTCTCACTCTCTGGTCCAGCCTGTCTGCATCACCTGGATACTTTAAACAAACAGATATATATGTAAAGAACCATGTGTACAAACAATATAACTTATTCTCTTCTGTTGAACATGTTGGATTGTGTATTGACCGAGTCAGGGTCCTTTTTATTTTACTGTAACTTTGGAAGTTGTGTTACCAATGCTTACTGTTTATTTGATACCAATTTGGTGATGCAATTAATAAAAACAACAAGGTTTGGGTTCGTTCTTCAGATGACTGTGACGTTAACGTGTAAGCTCAATAATGAACTCCAGCTCAACCAACCATATTGTAATATCCAAGTAATCATCTTGAAATATGACATTAATAATTGTAATATACACACATCTTATTGTGAGGTTGATTTCACATACACTACTTCAACGTTAGCTTGTCTATATACTTGAGCATAGCCAATTTAAATTAACCTTAGCGATGCATACAGTTCCTACCTACATAATAAAATATCTCTCTAAGTTACAAGGATGACCTTATTTTATCAACCTCAAACAGAAGCCTTTTGTTCTACAGTATTATCCCACTTAACGCTTAACACCTGTCTATTTCGTTTTAACCTTTATATATACAGTCTATGGTTTTAAGTTAACTTGGAGGCTAAGATTAGCATCGTTAGCACCGATGTAGCTACCACTCGCTTACACGCTAACCCAAGCCTTAACATTCATTACGTAGCTGATTGAAATCATAAACACATAAATAAAGTACTCGAATTTCACTTACCGCAAAACGGCATTCATGCACCGTCTGTTTTAACCGCAGAGCGAGTCACAATAGTCCGATATATAAGCATGAAGAACAAACAAACACGGCCGGGGTCAAGTTGTGTTCCCTGGATGAACTGAGCAGGCAGAGTCCCTGTAGCTTCACGGAGACGGAGCAGCTAGCAGAGACAAGAAGCTAACAGCAGCAGTCACTTGACAGAGCTGTCACTCAATGTGACCACGCCCTAATTTATGCAAAAACTTTAAGACCTAATATAAATAAAAGGGTCGCGTTAGAAAACAATTCACTCACAGATTCATAATCATGAAGGTGGAATCTAACTATATACATAATAATATTTATTGCATCCAGGGCTAGAAACGTTTTTTTTCTGCTGTGAAATTGGGCATTTTAACATGGGGGTCTATGGAAATTGCTCCTTTCTGCAGTCATCGCCTATCGGCCAATATATGAACTGCAGTTTGTGGCACTTCCGTATTGGCGTCCCGGCTCTTCCCCAGAGTTTGCCGCTTGGTAACTGCATGCAAATTAGCGCATTTTAATTAGGCCTAGTTAACGCCTAATTTGCATATCAATGTGGCGATTGTGATGACGTTATTAGATACACATTTGACTGTATTCACCTTTAGTGTCTGCCCTTAAGTACAGTGCATTAGCCTGTATGCCCATGATAAATTGCCTTAGCTAAACCTTGAGCTAACTTATCCATTAGCTAGTAGCCTACCTAGTTAACTAAATTTGTTATTGTCTTTTAGCTAATTAGCTGTAAACTCGAGGCACTGTCAGTTTAGTAATTTGTTCATCACCCCTCACCTTCAAAATAACCCAAGAAAAGCCGGCATAACATGGGACTGTAAAGTGGGAGGTGCTGCTACCTGTCTGTCTGAAGTGACTACCGATGTCTGCACTGCTGTGCAGGAGACGTGGAGGGAGGGAGGGAGGGAGAGCTACGGAACTTCACAGTCTAATCTCCCGATATTTTAATTTTGTATTCAATCAATATATTTTTGGAAAGGGAAACTGTGCGCAAACAACAGTAGATATATATCAATTTATAAAAAAATAAAAAAAGGGGGGAAAAAGGGCACTTTCTCTGGAGGAAGAAAAAGGGCAGGGGCTCAAGCCCACTTTGATGTCTATTGGCGCATTTCCACTACAGCGCGGAGCTCGCTTTAATGTGCCGAGCCATGCGGGGCCCGTTTTTGGTTGCGTTTCCACTTATGGCGCGTTTCCACTACACGGCCTCGCTCAGCCCCGCTCGGTATGGCTAGGCCTCGTTAGGACTGGCTCACTTTATGGCGCATTTCCATTACAGTTTAGGAACTGGGGTAGTATCTATAGTAACGCAGTGTAGGCGGAGCCGTGACGTCATCTTCAATGAGAACCCCAGAAAAACAACACAGCCGTTAGCTGTTAGCACTCAGAGCTCACAGCTCCTCATATCTGTTCAGAAACTAGACAAAAGTTAAACAAGTACAAACCACAGACTGCCTGTGTCATGACGAATACAGTCGCTGCTTTATTTATGTCTGTATAGGCCGTTGTTGTGAGTGTGGACGGTCGGAGCATATACTGCGTTAGCTTAGCCAATCTCCATTTAGAAAACACGCATTTTAAAAGGTTTTTCGCCTGCCGTCTGTCTGCAGACTTGTCAAAGCATTAATTCATGGTTTTTACTAACCGGTATCAGTATGTTGTTACTTCGGCATCATTTTGAAACGTGTATTACAATTAAATCACGGTCAAATATGTCCATCTTGTTGTAGTTGTAGCCCCCTTGCCAGCGATCCTCTCTCTAGTTTAGCATACTCAGCCCGACTCAGCCTCGTTGTCTCTGGCCCTAGACCCACGATTTTATGAGGCCAGAAAAACTGTGAATTAGGACCCGCCGGCCGGTACTAGGCCAAGTGGAAACGCAACCAAAGACGGGCCACTGACGTCACAGCCCTCTTAAACCGTGCTCCGCGCTGTAGTGGAAACGCGCCATTAGTGTAGTACCGGCTAGCGGGTACTATTTCACAGTTTTTCTGGCCCCATAAAATCGATGTTCTTTCCGGGCCAACAACCAGGCTGAGTCGGGCTGAGTATGCTAAACTAGAGAGAGAATCGCTGGCAAGGGGGCTACAACTACAACAAGATGAACATATTTGAGGAGCTGTGAGCTCTGAGTGCTAACAGCTAACGGCTGATGTTGTTTTTCTGGGGTTCTCATTGAAGATGACGTCACGGCTCCGCCTACACTGCGTTACTATAGATACTACCCCAGTTCCTAAACTGTAATGGAAATGCGCCATAAAGTGAGCCAGTCCTAACAAGGCCTAACGAGGCCTAGCCATACTGAGCGAGGCCGAGCGAGGCTGTGTAGTGGAAATGCGCCATAAGTGTGCCTTATGGGCCAGGGGTCGGCAACCCGCGGCTCTCGAGCCGCATGCGGCTCTTTAAGCCCTCTGCTCTGGCTCCCTTGAGCTTAGACAAAAATAAGAAGGAAATAAAATAAGAAGGAAATAAAATAAAAGTATTTGTAGGACTATTTACATTTTGTTGCATGGTTGAAAATGTTTCGTATCTTGTATTTTGAGGTGATACTGTGACACATCAATAAAAAACAAAACGGTTTTAATTAGGTCAAAATATGCGTCACATCCTGCTACGGTCCCGCACCAGCGCCTTTTCTTACAGGTGAATAACCTGACCCCCGGCTCGATGAGCGAACTATGGATAAATCAAAGAAAATAAAAGTATCGGAGGAACACAGGATTTAATTCTGCGTGGACAGGGTTATATGCTTTCAAGCAAACGATGCTGGTTTACCGTTATGTTTGATATGTAGAGAGAAGTTGTCAAAGGTGCTGCAGCCTTTACGTATCGAGGAGAAAAACGGAAGAGGAAGACAGCTGACGATCTTCAGTTAACTCTTTTTAGGGTGCAGCTATATGTTTTATTTATTTCAAAGTGGGCCCATTTTAATTATATATTTTTTCCTTCAAATGTGCAGAGGACTCCCCAAGTGCTGTGTTTAAGTACATATCAGTACTGTAGGCCTATATTACAGACGTCTTTTAATTAAGCCTCCAGTATTGAAAATTACATAAAGGACTTGTCAGTACAATTACCTTTGAAGTGTTTACTAAATGAAGGTGACTAAATCAATAACGGTTATAGTGGTTGTTGATAACGTTTTTATTGCAGGGCTACATATTATCGTTCTGAAGTAAGAAATTATTCCAATGTTAGTTGCTCAACTGACAACGAAACACAGGCAGCTAACAAGCAGCATTAGAGTTAAGGTTACCGGCATAATTTAATGACAGCTTAATATAGCCAAACTAAATAAATGAGATGTTACAGGTGCATACCTTTATCTTTTGAGCGTTTCTCTTCTTCTTCTTTCCTTTTCTTTCTAAACTGTATATGTCTATGTTTGATTATATATGTGTATATATATATATATATATATAAACATAATTGGGTGTACAGGTGTGTATGTATGTACTGTATATATACATATGTGTATATATTTTTAATATATTTTAATTGTATTCCTCTGGATTGTGAGAAACAGCATTTTAATCTCCTTGTCTGTATCACACAAACACAAGATTGACAATAAAGTTAACTTTATTTTGATATTGTAGCACAATGTGCACATTATTGCTTAATTGATTTTATGTTTACATAAATACTTGTATTGTATTGTAATTTATTTTATTATTAGACATTTTACTAACTTCTTATGTTTATATACATTTGTATTAAAAAAATTTATATCCTTTATTCTATTTCATTCTTAAAAGTAGCAACTGTTACATAAACCCAATTTCCCCCAGGAGAAATTGAGTAATCTGATGATAACCCTGCGGTTTCATTATCAAGAGTACAATTCCAGCCGTCTTCAGATCATCTTGCATTCTTTGACTTTCTTTTTTAATTTCTTGCAATTACATGATCAACAGACTCCTCCTTTTTATTTTTATCTTTATTTTATTTTTTATATCTTTTATTATTATTTTTTTTGCTGCTAGTTGACCTTATTCATGGTCTGGAGGGACCGCTGGCAAGCTGCTGTAACTTCGCCTCCGCCGTAACTTGTTATTTTTAGCTGTCCTTCTAGCTTGAAGCAGTCTGTTTGTGCTCTATTGTTCCAACCTTACACTACTTAGCCAGTCTGAAGTGAAGTCGAAGTGATTCCACAGTGTTTTGCCTGCAGCCTGCCTGGTGCTGCACTGTTTACACCCGGCAGCCTGAAGCTATCCTAGCTGCTAAACAAGCTAACCTGGGACTTTTGGGACTTCTCTGTGGTTTCGGTGACTGGATACCCGGATATGGCGTGCCTAACACCTGCCTGACCGGAGCTGTCTGTTCCTGCCTACCAAGTCATCCATCTGACTGTGGTCCATCTGTCTTACGAAGGCTGCCTCATCACAGTAGCTGGTCCCTGCTCACACGCTACCCGGCTAACCTGCGACTCAGCCACGGGCGTAGGATTGGTCTCCCTGCCTGGGGACTCGACACACTGTCTACCGCTGCTCTATCCTGGTTCTACTGTCCCCTAACCACCACCCGGACTACAATAACGCTGAACAGCACCCTGACTGACTTCTCTCACCATGAAGTTCAGCAGGCTCGTCATTTGGGCTGCACTGTGTTTCACAGTCACTAACGCTGCCCCGCAGCTGAAATACTCCGCCACGGAGCTGCTGTGTCTCCGGTCCCACTTCCTGATCCCTCCAACTCTGCTTGCCCATCGGGACATCCTCAAACGTCCCAGATATGTACACCGTGGATCACGTCGTAACTTTCAGTACACAACTACAAACCAAAACACAAACATCCGCTCTTTTTGGTCTACCGAGCCCCGCCCCCTCCGCTTCGCCTGCTCCGCCACTCGACCTGTCAATCACACTGTGCTACTCCCCCTGCACAAAGCACACGGCTATGCACCTCTTGGTTGTTTAAAACTGGCTCTTCACAATATCAGATCCCTTACTAGCAAGGCACTGCTTGTTCATGAGTTTATTCTTGACCACAAACTTGACTTGCTACAGTATGCCTCACTGAGACCTGGCAACAGCTAAACGATTTCTCACAGCTAAACGAAGCGCTCCCTCCTGGCTTTGCTTATGTCTGTGAACCCCGTGTGACTGGAAGGGGTGGTGGCCTTGCTGTCTTTTACCGCAAAGACATGAAACTCACCACTGTCACCGTCCCTCATCACTCCTCTTTTGAGTGCCTGGCAATACAACTCACAGGATCTAAACCTACCATTATTGTGACTATCTACAGACCACCGAAGCCCTCAGCTGCTTTCCTCACAGAATTCTCAGCCTTATTAACAACAATATGTGCTATGTCCCCCACTGTCATCCTCCTGGGTGATTTTAATATTCATATTGATAACCCCGCTAATGGTTTTGCAAAGGACTTCATCTCACTCCTTGAGTGTCTTGGTATTACACAATATGTCAATTTTCCAACCCACAACAAAGGTCACATATTAGACCTAGTCTGTTGCACCGGTGTCACTCCTTTTAACCTCACTGATGCTGAGTTCCCCATCTCTGACCATAAATCTGTGCTTTTTGAGGTAAATGTCCCCCTATCTAAAACAAGAGCACTGCGGACCATTACCTTCAGAAACATCAAACGCATTGACCCCAGAGACCTTAACTCCCTTATTACCTCTGTGCCCAGTCCACCCCCATCCTCCTCCTCAACCCCTGCTGAACTGGTGAGTCACTACAACAACTGTCTCGCATCTTCCCTGGATGCGCTGGCTCCCCTGAAGTCTTGCATAGTCTCATTTGTGCACACTGCTCCCTGGTACACTGCTGCCCTCCACCAGCTAAAAACCACTGGCCGGCGTCTTGAACGTCTGTGCAAAAAGACTGGACTCTTAATCCACATACAGCTCTACAAAGAACATCTCTGCCTTTACAAGAACGCCCTCACCACCGCTAAGTCCTCCTACTACTCCAACCTCATCAGTTCTGGAAAAGGTAACACGAGAAACCTCTTCTCAACCGTCAGACACCTACTTCAACCTCCCACAACCCTCCCCACAGACATCTCATCTGATGACTGCAATGACTTTCTGAATTTCTTCACTAGCAAAATCAACACCATCCACCTGCAACTGGCTGCATCTCGCACCTCCAAAGACGACCCACAGTGGCTGAGCTCCACCAGTCACCAGCTAATCCCCACCCTGTCCAATTTTTCGACAGCTACTGAGTTCTCCATCACTGAGCTCATCCGTAAATCCAAACCTACTACCTGTCAGCTTGACCCACTCCCCACTGCCCTCGTTAAAGCCTGTGTGCCCTCTACTTGCCCCTTGATCACAAGAATCATTAACTCGTCCCTCGCAACTGGAACTGTACCGCCAAACCTCAAAACTGCCGCAATAACACCAACACTCAAAAAACCTGGAGCTGACCGAGATGACCTGAATAACTACAGGCCCATCTCTAACCTCTCCTTCATCTCAAAAACCCTTGAAAGAGTGGTTGCTGACCAACTTCAACAACACCTGGACAAAAACAACCTTCATGAACCCTTCCAATCGGGTTTCCGCTCAAAGCACAGCACCGAAACAGCGCTGGTAAAAATCACCAACGACCTCCTCCGTGCAGCTGACTCTGGACTGCTCACCATCCTAATCCTCCTTGACCTCACAGCTGCCTTTGACACCATCTCGCACCCACTGCTTATCAAACGTTTGGCAGACATTGGGATCACTGGTACTGCACTCTCATGGTTTTCATCCTACCTCACAGACAGAAAACAATATGTCCGTCTCAGCACCCACCGGTCAAGCTGCTCCACTGTCTCACATGGTGTTCCTCAGGGGTCAGTATTGGGTTGTTAATTATCTACCTACTCCCCCTTGGCACTATCCTCCGTCATCATAATGTCCATTTCCACTGTTACGCCGATGATACACAGGTCTACATTTCCAGCAAACCCAACACTGCCCTCCCCCCAACCTCTCTCACCAACTGCCTCCAGGACATCAGGAACTGGATGAGCAGGAACTTCCTAAAACTCAACGGCAGCAAAACCGAAGCCCTGCTGGTTGGCACCAAAACCACCCTCTCCAAAACCTCATCCTCCCCTGCCTCCAACCTCATCATTGATGGCTACTCCATCCCCTTCTCTGGCCAAGTTAAGAGCATTGGTGTCATCCTGGACAGCTCCCTCTCATTTTCACCTCACATAAATAACATCACCCGGACTGCCTTCTTCCACATACGCAACATCTCCAGACTCCGCCCATCCCTTTCTCAATCAAACACTGAAATCCTGGTCAATGCATTTGTCACGTCCCGCATCGACTACTGTAACGCCATCCTCTCAGGCATACCCACTAAGCTCATCAACAAACTACAAATCATACAGAACTCTGCAGCCCGGATCATCACCGGCACCAAGGCCTCAGAACACATCACCCCCATCCTCATCCAACTCCACTGGCTCCCCGTTCAATCCCGCATCAACTTCAAAAACCTACTGCTCACTTACAAAGCCCTACATAACCTGGCCCCCCCTATCTGGCTGACCTTCTTCAGGAGTACACCCCCTCTCGCTCCCTCTCGCTCCCTCCGCTCCTCCTCTGCTGGTCTGCTAACCGTCCTCACCCCACGCCTCGTCACCATGGGTGCTCAGCCTTTTAGCTGCACTGCTCCCAGACTCTGGAACTCCCTCCCCCCGCACATCCGACAGTCAGACACAATCACCATATTCAAATCCCAATTAAAAACCCACCTGTTCAGATCTGCCTACTCACTGTAGTGCTCCCCATTATATGTTTCATTTGTGTCCACTTGACTGTCTCCTCCATGATTTCCTGTTTGTGTTTTTATCATGTTTTGTTGCCTATTAGCGTTTTCTTTATTTTTTAACAAATTGTACGGTGTCCTTGGGTGTCATGAAAGGCGCCTAAAAATAAAATGTATTATTATTATTATTATTATTATTATGTAAACATTTATAAATAAAGCACATACTTTTAAAAGACTTAAAATTGTCAAAACTCAAGAAATAGTTTTTTTCAAGGATGGTAAACACCTTGATAGCTCTCTTGTACAGCTGTTCTATGGGTTTCAGGTTTGTGGCACAAGCAAACGACCAGTTTGTAAAACAGTATTCAATATGGGATAGAATCATACAGTGGAGGTATGACTTTGCAGCATTGACAGTTAAGAAAGGTCTAATTTGTTTAAAATGTTGCAAGGTGAATTTAATGGTATTTGATACTTTCTTAATATGTTTCTTAAAAGTCAAGTTTGAGTCCATTATTGGCGCATTTCCACTACACGGCCTCGCTCGGTATGGCTAGGCCTCGTTAGGACTGGCTCACTTTATGGCGCATTTCCATTACAGTTTAGGAACTGGGGTGGTATCTATAGTAACGCAGTGTAGGCGGAGCCGTGACGTCATCTTCAATGAGAACCCCAGAAAAACAACACAGCCGTTAGCTGTTAGCACTCAGAGCTCACAGCTCCTCATATGTTCAGAAACTAGACAAAAGTTAAACAAGTACAAACCACAGACTGCCTGTGTCATGGCGAATACAGTCGCTGCTTTATTTATGTCTGTATAGGCCGTTGTTGTGAGTGTGGACGGTCGGAGCATATACTGCGTTAGCTTAGCCAATCTCCATTTAGAAAACACGCATTTTAAAAGGTTTTTCGCCTGCCGTCTGTCTGCAGACTTGTCAAAGCATTAATTCATGGTTTTTACTAACCGGTATCAGTATGTTGTTACTTCGGCATCATTTTGAAACGTGTATTACAATTAAATCACGGTCAAATATGTCCATCTTGTTGTAGTTGTAGCCCCTTGCCAGCGATTCTCTCTCTAGTTTAGCATACTCAGCCCGACTCAGCCTCGTTGTCTCTGGCCCTAGACCCACGATTTTATGAGGCCAGAAAAACTGTGAATTAGGACCCGCCGGCCGGTACTAGGCCAAGTGGAAACGCAACCAAAAAACGGGCCGCTGACGTCACAGCCCTCTTAAACCGTGCTCCGCGCTGTAGTGGAAACGCGCCATATGACTCCAAGATACTTGAAGTGGGAGACTAGTTCTATTTTCTTTCGATTTTGACTGGTCGTTTACTGAACATCATGCATACTGTTTTTTTTTCATTAAACTGTAAGCAAATGTTGTTCAGCCAGTGTTGAACCTTGTCCAAAGCATTTGAGACAGGATGAGATCATTTCAGTGTTTTTCCCATGTACAAAGATGACCGCATCATCGGCATACATTTGCACATTCAACTCAGGACATACATTAGGCAAATCATTAATGTACAGTGAAAACAGTAATGGTCCAAGAATGGAACCCCAACAGGGTTGACAAGGTAGGGGGATTTGGCTCCGTTGACCAAAACACACTGTTTTCTGTTCGATAAGTAAGACTTAACCCACTGTATTGAATCTGCCGAAAAATTGAAATAAGTCAGCTTTGTAAGAAGCACTTGGTGGTCAACTGTGTCAAAAGCCTTCCTGAGATCAAGGAAGACAACACCTCAGTGTTTCCCCTATATACAAATAGTGGCGGCGCAGTGCCGCTGCTGAAATATGCGCGCCGCTGCTAGGGGGCGCCAGCCAGGTACCCAAAAAATATATATATATATATTAGGGGTGTAACCAGTGGCGTCGCCTGGCCTGGGCATCCGGGGCTTTAGCCCCGAATGTTTTTTCTGTAGCCCCGGACAATTCTCCCTCAATAATATAATACATTAACCGTGCTTTACGTGAACCTCATCATGACACAAGAGAGGACGGCAACACTGTAATTTCCCGTGTTCAGTGAATGCAACAGAGGCATGACACCAGACCAATCAGAGAGTTGCATGGAAATAAACGTGTGCTTGTGTCATTCAAGCTCGGCTCTGTGTGTGTGTGGCAATAGCGCATTTAGTGTGATAGAGAGAGAGGGAGGGAGGGAGGGACCGCTGCCAGCAGGGACCTGTTGTTAGCATCTGGTTAGCTAGCTGCACTAACGGACATAAGGAGCTGTTTGTTCCACAACAAGCTGGAGGAGAGTCCTCTCCTCTCAGACTGAGAGACTCAGGTGAGCTAAAGGACTCTCTGAGTGTTTAGATACTTAACTTTAGTCTAAGTTATCTCAGTGGGTCTCAAACTGTTTGGTCACAAATTATTCAAAAGATTATTTCCGCGGCACACCTTCATATGATCATTATAGTTATAAAAAAAATAAGAGAATAAAGGAAAAACAGTTATGAAATACTATATGGCAGTAAAACAAGAATAGAGTTTAAAAGGGGAGTGATTAGTAAAATATCCATAAAGAAAAAGTACATCTGTTTACAGTTCTGTTTCATATGGGTGTTGAGAGAGGTATCCATAGATCTCTTCATTTTGCTCTCAAAGTGCACCAGATTGATGCTTTTAACTTCAATATTTAAAAAAAAATCTTCCCGGGGGAGCATCCCCCCGGACCCCCCTAGAGGAGGTGAGGTCTGCCCCCCACTCATAAAAAATACCACTTTACCCCTGCCTATATGCCGTGAGCTGATTATCGAGCCTTTATTGTACTGTGTGTGTGCGTGTGGGGAGTGTTGCAGTAAAAAATGCCACTAGTGCCGCCGCCACTGTGGGCTAAGCCCCGAATGTTTTCAGGCCCAGGCGACGCCCCTGGGTGTAACGGTTCACATAATTCACGGTTCAGTTGCCCCTTTCACACCGGTGCTTTTCCAGCTCCGGCTCGGAGCTGGAGCTGGAAAAGCGCAGTTTTTTCCTGTTCACACCGCAGCGGCGCCGCGTCATAGCTCCGGAATGCGGTTCACTTCCAGCTCCAAAAAATGGTCGGTCTGGAGGCAAGAGCTTCGGAGCTATGACGCGGCGTCGCTTACGTCTCTCTTACGGCCCGTCCACACAGCAGCGTTAAATAAATCTTGGAGGTGGGCGTATCTGAAGCTTGGGGATTTTTTGCGAGCAAGGCACCAACAACCAATCACATGAATCTCCCGCCCCCGACATACGAAGCAAAAAAGCCCGAAGTAAACTGGATATAAACTCCCCAAACAGGCGAAAACCTACCACTGTCTCTGCCACCTCCCTCCATGCCTGGCTCCTCCGGTTTATATCCCGGTAGGTAAATAGGGACTGGTCATAAAGCACCGGGTGATTCCCTACCACTAATTTCTCCTCCATTTTTTGGAATATGAGGAAATGACCTGCGGTATGTCTCTCCCAGCATACACGCGGTTTGATTGGCTAGCGCTTGAACTGTCAGATTTGCATACACAGGATTTGATTGGCTGACGCTTCCACCTCAGCTTCAAAAGTTGAACATTGCTCAACTTTGAATCCTGAAAATCCTGAAAATCTCCGCTCTGCTGCCCACAATGCAGTTCGGCGAAAAGTGAGGCAAAGTGACGTCACCCCATTCAAAGTGAATGGGCAGAAGCGTTCCAAGATTTTTTAACGCTGCTGTGTGGACGGTCCGTTACGTCGAGGCGTGCAGGAAACCTTACTTTGACCATCCGTTCGCTGTTATTGATCATTGTGGAGAGCAGGCAGACGTTTTGTTTATTATTATAGCAGCTATCGGATGGAATCAATACATGGGCTGCACAGGTTGTCATGTCCGACTATCACAAGTAGAATCATAATGAAAAATACGCCGGTAAAATGTGCCTGTAGAAAACGGCTTAGCAAGTAGTCAGGTTAGCTTCGGTTGCTATGCTAACATCACCCATGTTATACCAGAGAAACTTTCATAACAGCGTTGTGATGCCAAACAGCGTCAATTCAGACTGACACACATTCACTTAAGGGGAACTGGGGATATGTATCAGCTGCTTGTGTGACAGTCAGACAGTGAATACTTTAGAGCCGTGTGAGCTAACCCAGAGCCAACGGGAGAATAAACTCCCGTGGAAGAGCAGCCAGCACTGCAGCGGTCGGTAAATGCCGCTGAAACACATTAATAAACAATGAACCACGGCACTCTGGAGAAAAGTATAAGGTTGGAGAAGTCGTTATTTAATTTAATCTGGCTTCGTATGATTAAAAGCAACACGATCATCGACCCGACGCAGTCCCCCCCCCGTTGTTGTGAGCTCTGTTGGGGAGAAAATCAGCGATGTAAACGGTGACGTCATGACGCAGCAGCGGCAGCTGGGCGGTGTGAACAGAGCGGGAGCTGAAAAGGGAAACCGGAGCTGAACCAGAAAAGCTCTAGCTAGGAGCTAGAAAGGGAAAAGCGCTGGTGTGAAAGCCGCAAGTATGTACCTCGGTTTGGGGGTCACGGTTCGGTACGGGTTCGGTACAACAAGAAAAAGCGAAAAAAAAAGTCCCAAATGCATAATTCCAGGTTTGTTGTTATTTATTTTTGAACAGTGATGCAAGTTTCAGTATAAAAATAATGAACTCTAACATTTTGAATAATTAACTGTATTACACAGTTAAAAACAAACCACAAACAGTACCACACACACTCAGATGGCCATAGTATCTATAATGGCTGATCTCAAACAAAAAGGTTCAATAAGCTGTAAAACGAAAAAAATGTCTTGAAAATATTACAAAATAAATAATAAGAAAGTGTTTCAAAGGCGCATAGCCGTTGAAATATATATGCCAATAGCTTCCGTTATTTATTTTGGTCTCTCGGCTTGCATGTCTATTGGCTTCTTAAAAACAGCGGGGATAAGCTGTTGAACTGCTGTTGTCTTTCGCCGGGCTCCGGTGATTGGCAAATCTGGGTGATGCCTTCTGATATGATTTAGCATGTTTGGCGTGTGTTACCCAGGTGTTATCATTAGCATACCGCACCGCTGTCGACCAACGCCGACACACCGTCCTCCCGATCCACCACTCGCACTCCATCGTTATTGTAGTCCACAGGGAACCCGAAATGTTCTCACACAGCTGATTTAAAAGAAGCAGGTGGGTCTTCTAGCTCCTGTGTGTTATCTGAAATCGCCATGCAAATGAGAAGCGAAACGGAAGTGAGGGACGTAAACAAACGATTTAAGAAGGCACAGGACAGCAGCTAAACCCCAGCAGATGATACTTAAAGACATCAAACATAGCCCTTAAATGTCCTCTCTTACCTCCCACACATAGCAGGGACATCTTTGATATCGGCGGGAGCGTCCCCGGCTGTCCTCTGCTGAGAGCTCTGTGATTTGTTTGGTCAAGTCCGGTTTTTCATCTCATCGGTTTATTTGTCAGTATAAAGTTGCAGGATTAGTCTGAAGTACCTCAACATTGTCCTTAAGTACAGTGTCTAAGTAAATGAGATACTGTCTACTGCTGTTCATTTACCTATGGTGAGTCGCCTCGGATAAAAGCATCACATGGAAATGTAAATTTAGCAAGAAGTGGCCATTATTACATTGCATACATTACTACATTGCTGACTCAATAAACTACACACCCGCCAGAACACTGCGATCATCAGATGCAGGTCTATTAACTGTGATTTTATAGTATGTCTGCACTTTATGTGCTCATTTCATCATTCATGTATTTTTATATTCTAAAACATGTTTTCGATGGACGAGAGTGAAAATGGAACGCACACGCTATTTGTTGTTTGTTTATATCACAGTCTGTTCTTCTTCTCTGTCTTCCGGTTGTTGCCTATTTTGAATGACGAATACACACTACCGCCGCCTGCTGGTAAGGAGAGTTATTGCCACTCACGCATGCGCAGTTCGTGCGTGCTCGGCTGAAGTCTTTGCGGTGTGTTCCAGTGCGACACATGGCCAAGACGCAGGAGAACTCGCCGATGCAACAGTCGGTGTCGGTGTCGGCGTCGGCGAGTTCTCTGGTGACTGCCTGGTGTGTCAGGGCCTTTATGCCGCGTTTCCACTATACGGCCTCGCTCGGCCCCGCTCGGTATGGCTGGGCCGCGATTGGCCTCGTTAGGACCAGCTCACTTTATGGCGCGTTTCCATTACAGTTTAGGAACTGGGGTAGTATCTATAGTAACGCAGTATAGGCGGAGCGACGCTGCTTAAAACTGCCGTGACGTCATCTTCAATGCGACACAACAATGGAGGATGTGAAGATGTGAAAGCGATCGTTTGCTTGTTTTTTGCTGTGTGGTTTATTATCACAAGAAATAGACAAGAGTTGTTTCGAAAGAGGCGACGTATAGAAGAAGCTGACGCGAGAGTTCGGGCAGTCCTCCTACGCCGCAGAGACTACAGGACGACTCGAATCACTACTAACTACGATGCTACTTGGTAAGCTAACGTTCGCTAACTAGCAATGTGTTTAGGCTCACGCTCCCTATACGACCAAAGTATTTCAAGTATTTAATTAATTGTAGCTACCACTTTTACGTATTAAAATATGTATGCTTTTGTTTGTGTATTTCAGAAGTTACCGACCGAGCTACCGAGTGGTGGAATGTGATTGTTCCATCTTTCACACACAAAGTGGGTGGAGAACTTCAGGATGCCTGAGGAAAACCTACGTTCATTACATGAATTCAAAAGAGGGCATTATGAACAGAAAACAGCGAAGTTGTCATTCAGGAATTAAGGTGTTTAAAAATGTGTAAAACTGATGTGTTTTTTCATGTTTGCAAAATGTAATACATGTTTATTCAGTGATAAAAGCAATAAATACTGAGGACATTGTGAGAAAGCGACATTATTGTATAATATATGTTAAAAACCGGAATGTTTTGCTCGTTATAAGTTAGTCAACATTACATTACATGTTACTTGGGTCTGATGCGCACCTGAATACCTAGAATGTATAATGTAATACCTAAATATTCATTGTATTGAACATAAATACATCTTTTCTTTTTCACATACATGTGTTTGTCAAATTATTTAAACCAAAAAAATGTTATCAGAATTGACTATTTAGTAAATATTTGAATTTCAAGCACCAGTACTGCCCCCATAATAATAATAATCTAATAAATGAAGCAAATATCAAAGCAAACTATAAACATAAATACAAAAATGTAAAACACAACAGAACTATATTCATAAATGCAAGTGTAAAAAATTGTTAACATGGATGGAGGCTAAAGTATCCACAGCATAAAATAATATGATTATGATGGTTTGTCTGAAAGACACAGCCTCAAGGTTCAAGGTTTTTTATTTTGTCATACGAACATAGCTAGTGTAGTTATGACAATGAACATCTTAGGTCACAGGCTCCTCCAACAGTGCAACACAATAACCCAGATCAACAGAAATATAGTGCAAGTAAATATTAAGCGCTGTGCACCGCTCTCTTTGTATAGGTGTTTTATTTTGTTCTCTTCTCTTTGAAATATATAAGCAATGTGTTTGAGTCTAGCACAACGAGGGTATTACAATTGAGTAATTTTTACTACATGTATTTATCATGTATTCTTAATACCATTATGTAATGTTATGTTTTAGAGGAGGACCTCAAGCTAGCAAACTCAATTTCAAACAGTATGCAGAGTTGTCCTGCTAAAGAGTTAAAATGTATTATTTAACCAAGTATTTATTCTCTTATTTGCTTTAATTGCAACAGATGATAAAGGTTTCACTGTGATAAATATTCTCTTAAATCCATAAACCCCTGTACAGTGCTTTGTGGACGATGGTGTTTATGATATTTCTGACTGCAGAGGGACGCCTAGATGATGCCATCTTTCTGTGTGATCGCTGGTGGGTGCAATTATTTATCAACAAGCAATAAGATAAGACATGGCATTGATTCTGCTGGGCCAGTTGCCGTTCCTGCAGGGCCAGATCGTCTCCTCCTCGGTTTGTGCTGTTGATGCAGAGGACGTTGTTCGGAACTGTTCCTCCTCGCTAGTCCCAATGTAATCATCTAGAACAGAAACATGACTTGTAAATTCCACAAACTACTGCAGCACAATACTATAAATAGCAACAACAACTATAGAAAAGACAAACTGAACGTAAACAATGGCACATATGGTGTTAGCAAACAATAGCTCTCGCTAATGCTATCTGCCTAGCTAGCCTTCGGGGCTCCATAAAATCATGGGTTGTCGAACATAAATGTAAGGATAAAATAGACTTATTTGTTAGAAGTGAGCTTTAGAACAGATAGGGACACAAAGCTTTCAAGCAAATAACAGAACGTTAGCAAAAACGTACCATGCAGACTCCAGTAACGCCAGTGTCTGTGTAGAGACCTCCTGAAAGACTTTGATATTGCGAGTTGTCCCGTCGAGCACCCGCTGGACCTTATCATCTGCAATATAATGGACGTCGTCACTTCCTCGACCGACCATGGTGTGCTTTTCTTTGCCATTGTTGTAGCTCCTCTGTTAACAAAAATGCTGTTTGTAAAAATGGATTATCTAGCGCGCAGATTGTGACGATTCTCTCCGACCAATCAGCAGCCGAGAGCGTTGACGTCACAAACTCAGCCTCGTTGTCTCTGGCCCTGGCCCCACGATTTTATGAGGCCAGAAAAACTGTGAATTAGGACCCGCCGGCCGGTACTAGGCCAAGTGGAAACGCAACCACAAACGGGCCGCTGACGTCACAGCCCTCTTAAACCGGGCTGCGGGCTGTAGTGGAAACGCGCCATTAGAGACACATGGGAGGATGCTGATTGGTCTGTAATTGGCCATCATTGCCTTAGGTGAGACCTCAGATGGCGGGAAGAGATTTGTAATGTCCAGAGCACTATTTATAAAATACTCATTTAGAGAGCTGGCCAACACTGCAGGGTCTTTTATCAGGGCATCATTGATTTTTAATTCTAGTACATTATTTTCCTGTTTGGTATGTTTACCTAATAGTTTATTTAGGATTTGTCAAACATTTTTACTGTTACCTTTCGCACCTTCAATTATATTGATGAAAAAGTTTGCTTTGGCCTGTCTTATTGTTTGTGTTACCTTGTTACGAGCATGAGTGAATTTCTGTCTATCAGTGGATAGTCCGGATTTCAAGCTCTGCTTTAGTAGTTGGTCTCTAGATTTCATGAGATTCCTGCACTGTAGATTCAGCCAGGGAAGATGATGTTCCTTCCTGTCCCTAAGGCACCCTCTCCTTGAGAAGGAATACATTGTATCATTAATTTTAGATATAAACAGATGACTGTTTTCACCAATGTCTTCAGAGGAGAGAGTGTCCCCCCCAATCAATCATTTTCACTGCCTCCATAAAACGTTGTTGCAGGTCTTTGGGGATGAAGCGAGAACCGAAGGCAGGGGTTTTAGGTGTGGCCATGAACCTTTTTTTTGTGAGTTTCCTGGCAAAAAGAACAAGATTATGGTCAGAAAGACCAGTCAGGAAGTTGTAGGTTTTAACTATTCTGTCAGCTTTGTTTGTAAATAATAAACCTATCATAGTCTTGGAGGTTTTGGTTATTCTAGTCCGTTGATCCATTAGTTGTATTAAGTTGTATTTATCCATGATCCGTTTTAAGCTCTTTCTATTTTGTTTGTCATTCCAGTTGATATTAAAGTCTCCTACAATAATTAGCTCTTTGTTGGAGTCACAGGAATTCAGCAGGAGTTTTACCTGGTCATAGAAATCCACCTTAGCGGTGGGTTGTCGATATAGGCAAATCATGGTGAGGGACATTTCCTCAGATAGTTTGATTTCCACACCAACACAATCAAATTCAATATTAGCTGGGAGTACAATCTCCCTACAAGTAAAGGTATTCCTCAAATAAAGCAACACACCCCCTCATTTTCCCTTCAGTATGTCCTTCCTAAACACATTATATCCTGACATAGATACAATAGAAGATGGTGACGAATGTTTTAGCCAAGATTCAGATATTCCCAAACAGTCAATATTGGACTCAAGGAGGAGATGTTCTAGCTGTTCATGTTTATTGCAGATGCTGCGGAAATGTAAATGTCCACTGAATAGTCCCTTCGGCTTGCACCGAGGATCCCACACTATTTTAGCTTGATTCACTGTTTGAAACATTTTTGTGCAATGGTGTTTTTTAAATACAGGATTTCTAGGCTTTACCTCGGTGCCGTTGTTGACAGTGGAGCAGTCAAAGCTAGCTGGTGTTTTATGGATTTCTGCCGCTAGGCTGCTAGCCATCGGCGCGATCCCGTAGTCCTCCGATGGTGTGGATGTTGGTCCAGATGCTAGGCCAGCAGCCGTCGGCGCGAGCCCACAGAGATCCTCCGGCCGAGCTAGCTGTTTTGCTAGCCGGCCTCATGTGCAGCCAGCATGGTTCTCTGGTGCTGTGCTTTTAGCCCTCAGTGCGGGCCCCCAGTCCTCCGATGGTGTGGATGTTGGTCCTGCTGCTAGGCCAGCAGCCGTCAGCACGAGACCACAGAGACCCTCCGGCAGAGCTAGCTGTTAAGGCTCTCAAGAACTGAAACAAAATCAGAGCAGATAAAAGTGTTTCTTGTTTGATGTTCCTTCTGCAAACCCAAGAATACTGCCAGCATCGCCACTGAATAAAACCCACATCATTTGAGGGTGGCTTTATTCCAGCACCTTTCATTTAAAACTAAAAAGAGGCCCCAGCTTTCTGATGTTCTGGATCTTTTGGGCCATCTTTATGTTCCATGTTGCATTCCCTGACGCATCCTCTATGACTTTTTGGCCCTAAACTAGCATTAAAAAAGGTTTCGAAAGCGCCCCAGACCCGATGTTTGTATTTTTAGAGTACAGTATAACTTACTAGAAGCAAGAACCGCATACGTCACGCTTACGTCGGAGGCGGGGGCAGGGGCGGGATCAACAATTTATGGCGAGTATGGCAAATAAAAGTTGTAACAAGCAGTAGCGCTGAGCAAAGTGACTAGAACGCAACCACACACTTGTAAAAAAAACACACTTTATAAAGTCAGGCAACACTAACCAGGCTTCGTGTGATTCTGTTTATTTGTACCTTACTTTGACCATCCGTTCGCTGTCATTGATCATTGTGGAGAGCAGGCAGACGTTTTGTTTTGTATTATAGCAGCTATCGGATGGAATCAATAGTTGCCATGTCCGACTATCACAACTACAATCATAATGAAAAATATGCCGGTAAAATGTGCCTGTAGAAAACGGCTTATGCCACAATAGGATAGAGAGGCGAAGTCCCGCCCATCTACTTCCGACCCATGGGACCTTATTTCGGAAAAATGATGTATTGAAGTCAATGGGGAGAGAAAACTTATCTTTCGATCCCGTTTGAATTGTGCCACAAATTACACCAGTGTTTCCCCTAGGATGGAGTCATAGCACCGGTGCCAAGGCATAATGTGAGCGCGGAGCGCGTGGAATTTTTTAGTGTGTACTCGTGCAAAGTGCGCCCCGCCAATTTGTTTCTATGTGTCTGCCAGCACAAGAAAGGCTCTTGAGGCCTAGTACCAGGGCCGGTTCTAGCCAATTTGCTGCCCTAGGCAGTGTTGCCAACTCCATAGTAAGGAAAGTAGCTATTGGCTGTCCGAAAAGTCACCAGAAGTCCCTAAATGACGTCATCGCCTAATTTGCATATCCTGTAATGGCGGTAAAAAAACGTTCCACCCCCTTCAAGGATCAAAACTTGAAACCATCAGAGTAAATCCAGACGACAGTAGATCAGAAATGTCTCTATTAGAAAAAGTAGAAAGTAGAAATCTCCCTTACAATAAAGGCAGTATGCCCGTGTGTCATCTCCAATAAATGGCTTCAACCATCCTTTAAACTCAGGGTTTGATTCCCACTCCTTTCTGTACTTTTGTGAATACAGTTTACTTAGAGACTGTGACATGATGACCTACGTGGATGTTTAGCTTGTCAGAGAGGCACACACACAGTGGATGAGGTGATTAAGTGACTTACATTTAAATCCGGCTCAAAACCAGGACGGCTTGGCAGTTGGCGCATGCACAATTTATTTGCAGTCTCGACCTATGGTCTCGACGCGGGAGAGTGTGGCTGTCTCCTCTCTGCTCTGACTGCAGCTGAGCTGCTGCGGGAGGCAACTGAGCGCCTGTGAGTACTATGGGAGGGCAGAGGGGCTCACGGCAGCACCCGCGGCTCGTTAACTGCAGAACAATACGTGAGTCTCCAAACACCAGAAAAGTCCCATATAACACCATTACAAGTCGTTAGATTAGTCGTTAGTCGCTTTTGACAAAAATAAGTAGCCAGAGTGTTTGGAAAGCCGCCGAATTTAACGACAAAGTCGCCAAGTTGGCAACACTGGCCCTAGGCGAGATTTTATATATAAAGAATAAATGAAAAATCTCTACAAAAGACAAATACACTACAAAAACAGAAACGTATTGACATGGGTAATATACGTCAAGATGGCTTCAAATGTATTCAGTATTGTATGAACATGTTTGAATTGGGGGGTGGGGGTCACATCCTCTAGGGGGGTCCGGGGGTATGCCCCCCCGGGAAGATTTTTTTGAACATTTTAAAGTAAAATGCTTCAATCTGGTGCACTTTGAGCACACAATTACTAGAGACCTGATCTAGGGGGTACAACTCTAAAACACCCATATGAAAAAGATCGGTTTACATTTTAATAATCAAATAAGTATATGAACATAACCAATAACCTACCATAGCCAATAACAAATAAATGTAACTTATTTTATTTTTGTTGTTCATTCATATCTTATTTTACCTTAACATTTATTTATTTATGCATATTTTTGTATCTCTCCAACTTTAAACGATATTTTTAGTTTACTGTCCTATAGTGTACATTGGAATGATTTCAAACCTGTTTTTATTTATCCTAATAATTATAAAGGAGTGCCTTGGAAATATGTGTTTACATAATTTGTGGTCAAAACGTTTGAGACCCACTGAGATAACTTAGACTAAAATGAACTATCTAAACACTCAGAGAGTCCTTTACCTCACTGAGCCTCTCAGTCTGACAGGAGAGCTCTCCTCCACCCATGGTTGTAGAAACATCTACTTCTTATATCCGTTAGCGCAGCTAGCACCAGATTCTAATAACAACAGCGCCGGTACCGGTGCGCCCTCTCTCTCTCTCTCTCCCTCGCTCGCTCTCTCGCTCCCATGCTCGCACTTTGGCTGTGAGCTGCGGGCGCCTGATTAGCCAACATCCCCCACTTTCATCACTTACAGCGCCCATCGTACAGGGCAAATGAAAAGTGTAACCGAGGTGAAAAGGGTGTTACATTTACTTAAAGTGGACCTATCATGCTATATTTGAATAATATATTGTAGGGCCATACCTATATAAAACATGTCTGTGAAGTTCTTTTTTCAAAATACCAAACAGATCATGCATTTTAGCCATGCCTCATTTTGCTCTATTTTGCTCTCCTCCACCCTGTCTTTGCATTCGCTGCAGCTGACCACGCCCCCCTGCAAAGGAGGGGGGCGAGGCACGAGCGTCATGTTACCATGCTGTTACCATGCTGTTACCATGCCACGGCAACCTCTCATTCCCCTGATAGGTGGAAAGTTGGCCATATAGGCGGAGCTCCTCGTTCCTGACGTCAGAGAATTTTCAAATCTGGATCAGTTTTTATCAGATCCGTTGCAGCCCCGTTTTTAGAGATTTGGGTATGGAGGAAAATAGAGAGGGTTGTGTTTTCTGACACTTGGTGAGTTCCCTGGAACACCGGGGACACATATTCATGTATAAAAGACGTACAAAAGTGCATTTTGCATGATAGGTCCCCTTTAACTTAACAGATTTTACGAGACACAACACTATATTATATATATGTAGCATTTACTCCCACATGATTTATACCTACTTTGAGAAACTCTGTTTGCTGTCTCTGCATTGGGATTTGTTATTAATGTTATGCAGTATGGTCACACACCATTATACAATGACAAACATACAAATAATTGATCATTTGATCCCCTATTTACCATCAAGTTTATTTATACCAAAAAGAAACAAAACCACTCAGATGTGAAGAGTGAATTGAAAACCATTTCCATGTTTGATTAATGTAATGTAACACAAATAAAGCCAAACAAAAACATTAACAATCTCCAGGGAAGCACGAAGATCAACTCTATAGAGGCATCCAGAAATGTTTCATTTGAGGACAGAAGCAATTCAGGAATTAAAATATGGAATAATGTTTTAAAAACAAATCTCAGCTGTGGGGAGAGATCTTCTTCGTCTTCTTCTCATGCTCTCTTGTATTTCACAGCGAGGCAGGCCAAACTGAAGAGGAGGAGGGCAGCTTTCCCCAGCAGGATCCAGTACCACAGCTGACCCTGCAGAGCTGCATGGACAGAGGATGCATATTTTAGTTTCATAAAATCTCTCAGAGGCAAAACTGCAACATACACAGAGATGAAGAGAGGCAGGGTTTGAGGAAGGAGTAAAATAGGACAAAAGACATAAACAAGTGAAATTAGAAGAGACATGAGATGGGAATAACTAACCCAGTCTAGTCTCATCAGCCCCCATAACATATGGGCCATTTGTATCTGTTTATAGTCCTCATATGTTCACATTTATATATAATTACAATATAGTGAATTTATTGTACTCCACAATATTGATTTCTAATTAGGATTTATGTAAATCATATGTGTCCTGTTCCTGCAGCTTACTTGAACCATATTGTCTATTGTGCTATTTTATGTATTTTATTTTATTTTATTTCATGTTAAGTATATTGTATGTCGCATTGTTGGAAGAGCCTGAGACTCAATATTTTAATAGCTAAAACGTCACTATAGCTGTGCATATGACAAATAAAGCCTTTGAATTATTTGTAATTCCTTCAATCAATTCACACTCTCAGCAGTGGACGGTGCCCCAAAGCAGTGCCATCAAAAACGTGGGATACATTTAAAACTGGGCAAATAACTACTTCACATGTCCTGATTTACTCCTAAACTGTAATGACACTGTGAGGCTCATGCATTGGTGGTTTGACCACATTCTCAGACAACACAACAGGAAGGAACTTCAGTTTCTGTGATTTCCATCATTTTCTTGCAGACAGTGTTGCCTTTCAAACTGATTTGAACACAAATAAGTCCTCTCTGGAGGATCTCTCTGTTTTAAGTCACTTTAAAGTCACTTTAGGACCATCTGTTACCCAACATTTTTACCCACGTTTTTTTAGAAAGAAATGTGTCTTTTTATGTTGCCTCTAGAATCTGCAAATTGACAGTCTGGTTTGGTTTTATACACAGCACTGACACTGCTCTGGTCAAAGGTCAAAGTCAGCATTGGCTTACTGTTTGCTACCATCAGAGAGCTGTAGAAATGAGTCCCAAAACACAGAAATTAGTTAGAATTTCCACTTCCGGTTCCCTCATTTCAAAGTCAATACAAGCAATGAAGTATATAAGTATTATAAACATGTGTTTGCCACAGATCTTATTTACTGCAATTTTCCAAAAAGCAATATAGTATCCCATGGCTTTTTGTGGAGGGAGCCCTTGATATGCTACACTTCCAGGTCGGCCTCCACAAATACGTCTTCACTGCACCACTCTGTAGAGGCCTGTATCCATTCTAATGTTCCTTGACTGCTAACCCCTTGACACAGTGCAGCATTCTGGATCTTTTTCTGGTCCAATGGGCCAGAGACGTCCAAATCCTGCAACTTGTACAAAACACTGCCAGGTTTTTAACAGAAGTTACTACATCATATCAATCCTTGCTGCCCTTCACTTGTTACCTACATATGTGTAACATGTTCGTTTTTACTACTCTTTGTTAAAGCCTTGCATGCCTAAAATCTCTGTGAGCTGAACACTGCTGAGGTCCTCTGGCAGGGCCGTACTGATTGTTCCCAAATCTTAACTTTCATCGGGAGGGACAGCCTTTACTTTCCCGGCAGCTCAGGCAGGCTGACATTGTTTCCTCTTTTAAATCTCTAAAACTATTTTATTTTATTACGTTCCTTACTCCAGGCACGGGATGAACTATGGATGTATTTATTATTTGGCTGTGGTTGAGATATGGAATATGATATTAGATGTGTTGAGAGAATCCATAACTCTTAAACAGAGTCCCGACACACAGTGCGCTCTCACCTGTGGCCCTGCTGTGCTGCTGGCTGCTGTCACAGTGGGGGGGGCTGGAGGGGGCCGGGCTGGATGTTGTCAGGTTATCTGGAGAGGGCTTAATCATTCAATAGGCTATACAGCTACAAAGTGTTTAATATTATTAAATACATAAGTCATTTTAAAATGTTCATATGAATAGATTGTCCTAATATTTTAACAAAACAACAATGTTGCTATGTCAAACATCATTATTTCAGTTAATTATAAACGTATAATATATTCCTAACGATCACCTTTCAGTTGAAACGGTCATTTTAAAGCAAGTCACCTAACCTGCTATCTGGATGGAGACCATGGGGCTGATGGTGTCCGGCGGCTCGGTCATGCAGAAGTAATCCCCGCTGTGGGCCGGGGTGGCAGAGCGGATCCCCAGAACCAGGATCACATCAGGGAGGGCGGAGCTCATGTTGACAAGAGACATTCTCTCCTATGAGACAAAACAGATGTTACTGTAGAGATGCACTTTAGCACCAGACCTGGATGTTTTTTAACATCAAGTAGTTTCAGGGTTCTGTCCTCTGTGGGGGAGGGGTCGTTGTGTTGGAGGGGTCTGATAACCACAGCTCACAAAGCTAGTGTGTAAGGTAAGAAACTAAACCACTTCAGACTGTATGAACCTTTCCTCTGATGATATTTTAGATGGAGGTACACATTGTTAAAAGTGCTCATATTTTTGCTGATGTTTGTGTTGAAAAGCATGTGTTCATGCCGTGTTGATCAGGGATTGGATCTGTCAAGGTCAAATACCATCATTCATGAACACAACGTGCACTTCATTGAATTAAGTAAGTACTACATCGTATTTGATTAATTTGATGTGCTTGCATGATTTTCGCAATTCATCCACATCATTGACTGTAAAACTGTTCTCGACTAAATATTATAAGTCAGCTAACACTTTCTTAAAAAAATGAAATAAGGTAATTTTTTCAACAGATCTGTAAAACAGAGGTTCTTCACAAAGAAGTGTGCGAAATCAACAGTTTAAATGTTTTATTTACTAGACCTGTGCACAAGTTTCTTGTAAAAAAGTCATTTAGCATGAAAAATGTTTTTACAATTCCATTAAAGAAATCTTTGACTAAAACCAAACCAACTCAATATTGGATTAAGAGAGGGCAGACTAGTTGAATACACATATTATAAGTTGCTTTGGACAAAATACAATAAAAATGTAACAATACAAACAACCAAAACTATCAACATCGTCCTTTACAACAGGAGAGCTTATATTGCTGCAACATTTAAAAGTGTTTTGCATAATCAAAAGTAAACTTAATTCATGCCATATTAAATGTCAAGGTCAGAAAACCTCTGCAGAGATGGTATCTCCCTCCTGGGGGGCGCTCCTCCACAGCTGGGCCACATGGTGGGCCCTCAGGCAGGAGAACTCACAGCTCAGGTTGAAGCCCTCTCCAGAGGACAGAAGCCGATCATCTCCGGAAATAATCACAATAGCTCTGCTGCAACCACCTAGAGACGTGACAGAACTCAGACATGAACACAACATCCTTTGTTAAAAATAGTGCACATAAAGACCAAATAAAAGAGTAGACTAAGATGATAAATAAAGAGGCAAGCACACGTTAATAAAATACAAATCTAATAAGTAGATATACAAGGTAGAAACGGTTACTACCAGCATTATAAAAGTGAGTGAACATTGAACATTAATGAAGTAGCAGATAAATAGTATTGCACAGCGTTATTTTACAACAATGATGTAACAAATGATTAAGTAGTCCAATATACAGTTACATATCAATGGGAAGATTGAGAGAAAATATAATACGTTTGCATATACGTAATGAAAGTCGTGTACACGAGGATATCATATTAAGAAAACATTCTGAAATATACTGCATGTGCAATGCATTTTGGGTCAGAGAGTTCTCCTGCACACATACCCTTTGTTACAAGGCTTTTTACATACATAGTGTATCATGGTTTTTCACACATAGTGATCATTACTATGGTTGTACAGCAAATAAAAAGGCCCCCACCAGCAAAAATCGATCGATGACTATGATCTTTACTAATATGGCTGTGCCGCCATTTCTAATTCTTACTAAATCTAATGCAGACAGATAGACTCACATGTTCTAGTTACACTACCACTGATAATAATATGAATAATCCCTGCTCCATAGTTTCTTTATTGAACCAACTTTCACTCTGTTTTCTCCCCTTCAGTAACCCTGAACAATTTGATTTGTACTCACAGTCATTGCATTTACATTTGAATGTATTCTTAAACCCTACAAATTGCACACATGAATTATATATGTATATGATTTTATTTCTACTTTGGTTTAGTATCATTTTAATAAAATGTCCCAACTTGGGATCAATAAGGGACATCTGATCTTATCTTATAATGTGATTTGATTTACAAAGGCTTAACCTTACCTTCAGCAGGACTCAGGTACAGCAGACTCACCAGCAGAAGCAACATGTGTGATTGTCTTCTCATCGTCTCTGTGATCTGTCACTGTGTGAGCACGGCTCTGGATTCACTGTCAGCTATATCTCACACTTACATGAACATACAGTAGAACACTGACAGAAGCTTCTGACGTAGATCTCAGATAGGATGTGCAGCTGATGAAGGCTGTGACAGCCACGACTAACGCTGACCATCACTATAAACCTCCATATATGGTCAATAACTGTTCAAAAATCCCCACATTATAAAAAACGTTAACGCTGATGTTACCACAATGACAGGAAGTCTATAACTGTTATCAATCAAAAAGACAAATGACACCTTGTAACAGGGTAGGTGTAACAGTGTATTTATATGTATTTCATATAGTTTATAGTAGTTTTATTGTACTTTTAATGTCCATGGTAAACCCAGCCAATAAAATTAAAGTAGCATATTATGAGTTTAAAATAAGTCAAACAAGCTATATGACATGACCTTTTTTAACATATGTAATACAATGTTGCTCATTTGGCTTCTGACAGTGCAGTCCATAAACGGAGACATATTTGACACATTTAAAATCAAAGATTTAACAAGAACGATAAAGCTTGAATAGTAGTTTAAACACTATTCACAATATTAACAATTAATTGGGGCTGCCAGACAATCCTTCTTTGCTCAGCTGACCGAACCTTTTTTATAATATTTGTAAGAGCAATTTGATTGAACATGAGTTTATTAAGAGAATATGTAAGGTGAGCACTATAGATTTGGCATCCTTTATAAGATAGGATCACAATGCAGGACATATTTAAGGAGCTATTTCAGTATTCAGTGGTGCAAATTCCTTCAAAAAGGTGCAGTTATTCAAAGTACAGACAACCAGGAAAACTGTTAAAGATCTAGAACCAAATATTACATATGCGGGTAAATAAAATAAAATGCTGGTATACAAAGGTAATACCACATCATATGACTTTCTAGATTGGATACATATATTTAGAAACACCAGAAAAGAGTATGAAAAAAGTGCTGGTGAAAAGCAAAACAGCTCTCCACAAATCAAAGTGTGCGTGACCCCCTCTCACGTAGGCTACACTCACGCACACAGATTTTCTGTTGGTATTCTTCAAAGCAGTTTACGCTCGCCTCCTCCGTTTACTACCGCACTTATCCTCTTCTACGCAAATTGCGTTACGGTCACTAGCGAGGCTTTTCAGCTGGTTAGCCAAACATCCACAGAAAAAGAGATGAGCAGGAAAACGACACGAAGGAAATAAGAACATTTATCCCGAAGTAGACGAATAGCAACAGAAAGAACGTCGGTTTAGGTACGTTTTGTCGTTCTTTGAACTTTTTACATATTGGTTTGTTGAATTAGCTAGCTATGTTTATGAATGACTGTATGTATGGGCAGAAATTCAGCGTTAGCCAACACTGGCTAGTTAGCTAGCTGGCTAACATGTTAGCTTCTACCAGGCTACGTCTTGTTACGACCACAGAGGCTAGTAAAAGCTAACGTTAGCTGGGTAGAGAGCTGTTGATGTGGTCCGTTTTCACTGCTGCTCGTTACTATTGTCGTTGTTGTATTTTCTGACATTACTTCCCTCAATGTGCTACTGCAGTGCATTCTCTCTACTTTGCTATTTCCAATTGGTTTCAATGAAGCTAACGTTGACAAGCTACACCAAGGCCAAACACTCACACACAAACTCCTGTGGCCTAAACCTAACTTCCTGCGTTGCCTGGGTCGGTGAATATGTTGACGTGCAATAACACTATAATATTATAACTTCCAAAATAATCTTCCAGTTTTCATCGGGTATCGAACCCCGGGGTATGGTTAGTTGATTGAACAGTTACTGTTCCACATATGTTGGAATCTGCTGCAGTCGTTCCAGCTAACATTAGCTCCATTAGCAAACTCTGAAACAGTTCACCCCCCTAACAGCTTTCTGGGCTAAATTCAGAAATAGTGGCAGATACCACGATTTTGAACAGAACTGTGTTCTACGGTATATCAGTTAGGCCTCTGGATATTCACAGGTACCTAAATCCATTAATGGAGACCAGTAAGAGGGGGTGCAGCTAAGTTGATCGTTGGAGTGTGGGTGGTGAGACAAGGCCATGTTGGTACAGCTTGATATAAACCGTATTTCCCTTGAAAATGTAAGTCAGAACGTTGAAGTGGCTGCGGAGAAAAGCTTGCAATGAAGAGATTGACTAGTAGGATCAAGCCTGTCCGTCCATTGGGGCCACCAGTTCCACATGCTCTCCTTATCTAGTCATACGGTTAGGTGTTTTTGATACGCAAACCTTCTGTAGGAATATACATTTGAAATGTTGTTATACCAAACCTAACAACGATTATTGGAGGAGACTTGCAAAGTAGAGAGAGCAGTAAATATAGTACATTTGTTACCTTTTAGAGTAAAACAAAGAGTAACTTCTAATGTATTGGAAAGACACCATACAGTTCCTTTATTGCACCTGGAATGTAGCATACATTTAGTGGAATCTTAAATATGCATGTAGGAAGCTTTTGCATGTATATATCCCCATGCTAATATATGTTCCCCTTATAAGCATGTATTGATATATTTGCATTGTCAGCAGATTGCCTTTGTAAATACAGCAAGTAAATGGTGTATAACGTGGCTGATACAGAGGCTCTGGGCAGATGTTGTATTGAAAGTCAACAAAGGCATATCTAAGAAACAGTTCGTCTGCATCACATTTGTGTTCTTTTGGAAAAAGAGCTCAATCTGTTGTGTCGGTGATTGAGGTCAGGTTTGTAGCCTGTGGCTTGCTGTGTAGAGGATACTATTGGATGTGAGGATGAATGCAGGTTAGTGGGTCTACTTCATTATCAGTACCTATATTGCTTTATATATTTTCAATAAAAATCAAGTTTATTTGCCAGTAAGGGTTTCCGAGGATTATTTTTAAGGCCTTTTTTCCCGTGCACCCTCAAATAATATTTGAAGATATCATCCGTTGTTATGCAGGTATAAGTAGTACTGGGGTCAAAGAACATTTTAAATATCGTAAAGGTATTTAATATGTACCTAGCATAAATAGGTTGATACTAACCTATTTTGAAGATATTTTCCAGTTAGGGGCATGATTTTGATTTGAGTAGAGAATTGACTAAAGAAAGTGGAACTATTTGTTATCCTAGGATTTGTTAAAAGGCATAAATAGCATACATAGGCAAAAGCAAAGGGAGCAGAGTTTTTACAGCAAGTTAATGTTTACCAAACATAACTAGCTCAAAGCAATGTTCAAGAAAAGGCCAGTCTTCTAGATTCTGTTCATGCCAGAGTTGCCATCTTTTCTTTGAGCTGAGCCAAAGACTGTGGGAGTGATGTTGCCTCTTGCTTTGCGCAGGCCTAACCCTTCTCATATATGGCCTATACAGTATCATTGATTTTTGCTGTCAGTAGCTCAATCTGACAGTGGCCTCTGTGGGAGGTAAAAAGAGCGTTTGATCTGCTACAGCGGATATAATTACAGGCAGAGTTCTTACTACAGTCACTGCAGATACATTTGAATATGAATTGGGACTTTAGCAGATCTCACTAACTTGTTTGCTTAGTTTTGAGCAACCTCATTTCCTCAATGTGTAAACCTCGGCTGAGAATGTTCCCACAGAAACGACTTATTCAAGTTCACAGGCAAAGAGTCAACGCAGGCAGCTGCTCTGTAGTTAAAGTTGTTGTCACACATGATTCTGAATCACAATGTTCATCCGAATCAAGTTTATTGCCAGGTACGTTTACACATACAAGGAATTTGCTCAAAAATATAACTAATATACAAATAAAATATATATTTAAAAAAAAAAACGATTCAGCATGAAAAAATAATAGAGAAAAATATTAACACGAAATTTAAATATACTAAATAAAGTACAAACTAAATACAATGAATATATGACAAACTGCAGTGTGTTATATTTATATTTAGTTAATGCTATTGGCATTTTTTAACATGCATTCAGCTGCTGTTATTGGCTACAATATCCTGTGGGGGTCGCCTGTAGTTACAGGGGTTTGATGACATCAGAATGTCAATATCTGACTGTTATAGGTGTTTTTAATGTACCACAATGATACATTATGACTGTTTAGTTGTCATTTCAAGTGCCTGTTTTACATATAAAAGTTATATTGATTGTTGTCAATGTAGTCTTTGCAGAAATGTAGCAAACACAATAAAAAAAAAAACCCATATAAGAAGTGGGTCACTTTGCTGGTGTTTAGAGTTCACATGTCGCCCTCACAGCGGATCAGCGGTCATGTTTTTCCTGTTAATGACATCAGAGGAGATGCGTCCACATACAATGCATTGTCCACTATCACAGACATTTCCTCCTCCTCCTCCTCACTGCTTTTCTTCCCCTCCATGTTATTATCGTGACTAAAGAAATGGCCCTGATCCCCTTGGTAGTAACTGTTGTTCTGTTGTTGACCGAGTCAAATACAGAACAACCTAAACGTACATGCATCAGTGTGGCATGAAGGCTGTGACGTTTGTAGGAGCAGTACCTCCATAGAAAGAATAACACAAACCTCTTTTATGGAGTGTTTTTTTGTGAGTATAAGTGACTATATATCTGTGTATCTTCAATTCAATGTGTTAAGCCAATTTTTTTAGAACTGATTGTCTTTGTACATCGCTATTCACTCACTTGCAACAAAGAACATTGATATTTTTTGGTAAATTGTATAGAACAATTATTATTTTCATCTTCTAACTGCATAGTTAGATCCTAATGAATACAAGGAGAATGGAGAATTTGAGCCCATAGTACACACAAGGACATTCAGAATTTGCATTTAACCCATCCTACTATGAGGGGCAGTGAGTTATATTATATTATATCCCAGTGTGGGAGGCTGGTGTACTCAAGGGCCCCTCGGCAGTGCCAGGGAGGCCAACACTCCGTACTTGGTCTGTTGGACTGGACTCTAACCGAATGAATATACTACTAGCACCTCATAAAAACATACATTGTTATTTACTGGCTTTACGTAGCATGGCAAGAAAATGAAGTGCAGAGGGAAACTGAGAGGAGAGGAGGAAGGAACGGGAGAAGCCAGGATGAGTGTTATTATTAGCAGAGGAAATCAGAAACACTAGAGAACATGTCCTGTCCTTCAGGAGGAAGATCTGGCCTGGTTTTCTGTTAGAGAGGACACATGCTGTCACTTCTGCTATAAAGGTTTTTACATATACATCTAATCCTACCAATACCACTAAATAGATTTTTGTCTGTGTGTCTTTATGAGGTTTTGACATTTCAAATGGTTTTAAAATCGTAATTTTTTTCACCTCTTACAACCTATATTCTTATGTTGTTTTTGTTAGCACCTCCAAAGCAAATTCCGTGTATGTGTAAACGTACCTGGCAATACATTTGACTCTGATTCTGATGAAATAATTTCTAATATTTTTTTCTGTATCTCTTCCAGGTGGTGCTTTAAAACTTCTCATCACTCAGCGGTCCTCACACCTAGGGCCCAAAGCTTCAGCCGGTGTTCCATAGGACCAAGCGTTGTGACAGACTATCAGCCTCTGTGCGACAGAAGACACGTACAGAGATCCAGCATTTACAGGAGCACAAGCTGAAGAGCAACTAACCAAGCCCTATGGCAATAAATCACACGCCTAAAGTATCTAGCGGTAACGGAAAGTCCGATATAAATAGTTTTTGATCAACGCAACACATTCCTGCTGTCAAAGTGTGCCCTGGGGCTGAGTGAGAGGCAGTTGTCATGGTGGACTGGTTTGTCTAAAGCCTCAAGCTAGCGGAGCTTCCAAGTTTCATATAGCATGTTAGCATATGGATAGCAACGTATGGTGACTGACCAGGCTATTACCTCTTCCCCTCCATCACCATCTCTGGCCCCTGCAAGGGGGTTTAAAACTAGTTGCTAGTGGTACCCCCTTACCCCATCATCTTGTTCACCTCTTTCATTAAGTCATCTAAACACCCCACCCAACAATCATCAGCTTTTGCTTTTTACACTTTCACCAGCCCATCTTTTTCATAGTACTAAGCATACTTCATACTTTACGAATTCATCTCACATCTGTCCCAGTTCATCTTAAACATTTTTTCCCACGTTTTGTCCCAGTGTAGGAAATCCTAACATTTGACTGTCGAGCTGCTAGACAGTCGTTTTGGTAGTAGTTGTGGTTGCATGGAATCGGCTTAACCGTGGAGAGGCCAGGCTACCACAAACTGATGGACTTTGACAAGCGAGGAGTGGGGGGAGGTGGAGGAGGAGGTGGTGGAGGAGGTGGTGGAGGAGGAGGTGGAGGAGGAGGAGGTGGAGCGAAGGGGGAGGCAGAGGAGGGGAAGAGGATGCCCGGGAAGACAGGGAGTCGATCGGGGCACGGAAGCCGGGGCACCAGCTCCAACTCCGGGGTTCTGATGGTCGGACCAAATTTCCGGGTCGGGAAGAAGATCGGCTGTGGGAACTTTGGAGAGCTGCGACTTGGGAAGAACCTGTACACCAACGAATATGTGGCTATCAAACTGGTAAAAATAAGTTCTCCAAATACAGAGGTGGAAGAAGTACTCAGATCTTGCACTTGGGTAAAAATAGAAATACCATAGTGTAGTAAAACTCAGTTTTAAGTTCTGCATTCAAAATGTCACTCAAGTAAAAGTACAAAAGTATTGGCATCTAAATATACTTAATGTAACAAAAGTAAAAGTACTTATCATGCAGATCGGCCCATTTCAGAATAAGATAAGTCATTATTTATCCCGGAGGAAATTGTGGTGCCAGTGTTACGAAAATACAATAAACACAGCAGCATAATAATACATCACATATTTAATGTTTTCTTTATAATCATGGATGTTTGAATGGGTTTATCAAGCCTGTAAAGCTGGAATTAAATGATTATTTTGTTACTGCCGAGTGGCCTTTTAACTAAAGCCTTATTTAAGTGTTGATTATATTTTGTATTATGTAGTGGAATAAAAGTACACAAATGACCTCTCAAATTTTTTTAAGCATAAAATGGAAATACTCAAGTAAATAATAATAATAACTCAGAATGAAGTACAGTACTTGTGTAAATGTACTTAGTTACTTTGCACCACTGTCCTTATATAGTGTATAGCTTTGTAGGACAGCACACTTTATTAGTGTAAGTAAGAAGGAGCATTATTCTTCCATATTTCATATGAAGCCGTTTCACATTGTAATTAACCATCTTATACTTGCAACAATTGGGATCCTCAGTATGACAGCAGTGTCAGAAAAATGTATATTATGAAATGGGTTTTATTTGTTTACTACTACCTCTGTTGTGTGACTATTCTTATTGAGACATCATCCTCCTTTTGTAGGAGCCCATCAAGTCCCGGGCGCCACAGCTTCACCTAGAATATCGCTTCTACAAACAGCTGGGGAGTTCAGGTAAGGCTTTCACTAAGTCTTCTACTGGGACAATCGGCAGAGTCTTAATGAAAGGATTTCCATGTGACTAACATTCATAAGAATAAGGAGTTTTGTTCGTGTCATAAACACAAATATGAATTAGTAAATTAGCCTTTTCAAGTTCTCCTTTTTATCATGATTTCTGAAAGAGAAGTCCCATATCAGTCAAACAATTCTGCCGATTGATTTTGCACTGATCTTATATCTTGCTACACTTTTGACCTAGGGAGGGTGTAGGCTCGATGTTTTGGACATATCTTCACATGTTGATGCTCTCCCTCTATTGTGCTGATGCCCAGATCAACTAGTATGAGTTGTTAGTGAAGCAACAATCCACAACAACAACAGACAAGACCCCTTGATTAATTGGAACACGAATCCCAGAAGGATTGCCACTGGATATTAAACCCACCATCTCTGCAGTGCAAACTTAACCACTTGTGCGCTTCATAAAGAATATACAGATTTCACTTCCCTGCGTTATATGTACAACATATAATTTCCATTTGTTTACCCAAAAATATTTTAATAACTAGATGGTATTAAAACAACAACATCGCTGGTGGTGCAATAAGATCACAAGCACAAGATTCAATCTTGATGGTTTCTGCGACATCGGAAATCACTCAGAAATCCTTGATTTTGTCCCACAGCGTTATAGCGGCAAAGGTACATTGCAGATAAAAGGCGAATGTAGAAAATGTAGACTGAGAGAGAATTACGATTTAAATAAGTCATGTTTAAAAACAGAAATGGCCAAAACACACAGAATTGAGTTAAGACAACATACACAGAGCCTGCAACTTAGATTTTATTCACAGTAGGTCACTGGATAACCACTTCTTCAATGTGGCCTAGGTCACATTCACATGGCTAAAGTAATGAAGACATATCTCTGTTCAAAGATATTCATATCATTAACTTACTGTTGAATGAAGTATTGTATTGTATTGTGAGCGGAGTCAACTCACCCAGCCATGGTGGCTTTTAGGTGGATATTTCAGGAGTTCATGATTTATTGTCATTCTAGAGACAGGGTTGCACAAGCTGTAGCCCCAGTTTCTACACAAGAAAAAGATAAACAATTGATGATGGTCTAGTGGAGTCCTACAGCCTGAGGAGAGAGGCTGCTCTGGGCGGGTCTGACAGCAGATGCTTCAGTATGGCCTGCCAGACGGAAGCTAACTGCACCGTGTTGATTTCTCAATGTGTCCAACTCCTGTTCTGACTGTCCTTTCTCCGTGTGTTCATCCAGAGGGTGTGCCCCAGGTATTTTACTTTGGACCGTGTGGTAAATACAACGCCATGGTTCTGGAGCTGCTGGGACCCAGCCTAGAAGATCTGTTTGACCTCTGTGACCGGACCTTCTCTCTGAAAACTGTCCTCATGATAGCTATACAGCTGGTAAAACAGATTTATTTTGATTTTGATCTCTAAACACAGAATTCCTTTATTCGTCCCACAGAGGGGAAATGTACATTGTTGCAGCAAATGTATGGATAAAGATGTAAACAACACAATTAGATATAAGTCATGCTCATGATATTTTTTATAAAATGATTACAATGTACAGAAATATACATTCAGGTAGATAAGTAAGTAAAAGCAGTATATATAATATAAATGTAACAATGTAGCCTGAAGTGTGGTAGCAGGTCGATTACAGCAGTAAGATTCTCCAGTAATGGATGGACTGACTGCACAACAGTGGTGACATAGTCATTGTTTTTTTGGTTTTATTCTTGGATTACTTATCTTAGCCTTTTGTGCTCTGTTCTTTTTCCTTTAGATCACTCGCATGGAGTTTGTCCACACCAGAAGCTTGATCTATCGGGACGTAAAGCCTGAGAACTTCCTGGTGGGCCGACCGGGCTCCAAACGGCAACACACCATCCACATCATAGACTTCGGCCTGGCCAAGGAATACATAGACCCAGAGACGAAGAAACACATCCCATACAGAGAGCACAAGAGTCTGACTGGAACGGCTAGATACATGAGCATCAATACACATCTGGGGAAAGGTAAGCATTACATGACATTGCATTTAGCTGACGCTTTTATCCAAAGCGACTTACAATAAGTGCATTCGACCAAGCATGCGATCATTAGCAGCGCGCTAATGATACCATATATGTACCATATCAACCATAGATGTCTAGGCATGTGTATGTAAGCAAAATACGTTTCATTTGTGTTTCGATCATTATTAATAAATTCAATAATTAGGTGAGGATTCTGCAGAATTTTGTACAAATATTGTAGAAACACGACGAAATCACACAATTGTGATATGATATAAGTGTCTTCTACCTGAGAACATTTGTGGAGCAATTTTCATATAAAGTGAAAATACTACATAAGATTTGAAATTGTACTATTAATAAAAATAAGATAATTACCGTTTAAGAAATGCAAACAATGGAACGAATCAGCACTTTGTAGGCCTGTGACCACATAGCGCCTTGATCTGGCAAAAAGACACTGGCAGGGAGCTCGGGAGAACAACTCTGTTTGTGATGTGAACACCGGCCCTCATTCTCAAAGATGATCTTATAAATATTGAATGCTCTCAAAAAGCTATTTTGTTTCATTTAAAATGCCAAATGGCACATTCCGCTTATTTTGCCTGTAGACCTCACTTTTATAATACCAAATAATTGTATTATTTTATACTTGCAAAGTTCTGGCTAATTGAGCAACAGGAGCGTTAGCTTGTCCATCAAGTGAACTTGTTTCTTTGTTTGGCTCAGCTCAATGCAAGTAACTCTACAGAAAAGTGCCTTTTTTAGCACCTTCCCTCCCAGGAAACTTTTCTCCACGGCCAGTTGTCCCCAAGTTAAGGACGCAAAGTGGTTGAGGATGAAAAAGTGTGCAAAAAGGGGCAAATGGACACGGTTAAATGTGGTGAAACAATTGGGACTGAATTAATGATGTTGTTTTGTTGAGTGTAGAGAGTTCTGATATTTTGGTTTTTATAATATCACATAGTCATGGAAAATGTGCTCCACAAGGTCACATATCTCAAATCGTTTTTGTCAGTCGGTCAATTGAAAAAGATATAGAAAAGAAGTATATTTGCGTAATTGCTAAATAAATAGCGTGAAATATTAGTGGGTCATCACAATTGTAAGCTATTTATTCTTGTAATAATTATTTTGTCACTGTTTTCATTCTGATTGAGTTTGAAGGCCTACTCAATATGGGACAAACAACCCCATCTGTCGTGATCAAGAGTAATTAAAGCCTTTGGTTTTCCTGTGTTTCAGAGCAAAGCCGGCGGGATGATTTAGAAGCTCTAGGTCACATGTTCATGTACTTCCTGCGAGGCAGCCTACCCTGGCAGGGCCTCAAGGTGAGTGTTTATCAGTCCTGTCAGAGTTGTTTTTCTCTCTGCATCACCTCTCCTAAGCTGCCTTCCATTACAAACAGTGAATACATTCCTTCATGTCTCCGTCTTCATAAGGCTGACACTCTGAAAGAACGTTATCAGAAGATAGGAGACACAAAGAGAGACACACCTATAGAGGTCCTCTGTGAAAACTTCCCAGGTGTGTATATACACAGCTCTACAAATTAAATAAAAAAGATTGTGTTTCAGCTGTTGCAAATATGGTGAAGTTAGCATATGTTGATCAAATCTTGTGTCTCTGTGTTTGAATGTGTGTGTGTGGGTTTGGTACCTGTGTGTATGTAACAGAAGAGATGGCCACCTACCTGCGGTACGTGCGTCGACTGGACTTCTTCGAGAAGCCAGATTACGACTACCTGAGGAAACTCTTCACAGACCTCTTCGACAGGAACGGATACATCTTTGACTACCAGTACGACTGGACTGGGAAGCCTCTGGTTAGTTTCTGCTCACTGTCAGCTGATACCCCATTGTATCATTATACTAATTGTAGCGGCCAATATCATTAAGAAATAAAACTGAAAATCAACTCAAAAGTGGGAAAATCGTAGGCAGGTTTTAAGATCAGCTGGAAGCATATGTTCCATTGCTTGTATACAATTATTTTTAATCTTAATAGACTCACTTGACGGAGGTCAGCAGAAACAATGTTTACATTTTTGTATTTCAAATAATGTGATATGAGTTTATTGGTGATGTTTAAATGTGAGTGTTAATTAGTTTTGAATGGCAAAATAGTTGATTTAACAGTATTAGATCCAGGGTTCCCAACCTTAGTAAATCTGAGGGGTCAACAGACACGTTCACCTTTTTTAGATATCCCTCAGATGTTCACAAAATTATTGTTTTTGAGGTTGTCTTTATCAATGAATTTGTCATGAATCGTCATGAATTACTGAGTAGGATGAAACAATCTAAAAAGCAAAAATCCCTCCTTGGTTGAAGTGGCCACCTCAGAGCAAAGAAGGTTGGAAATAACTGCACAAAATCAGTAATAGAATATAAAGTCCAGAAAATGAAATCTCATGTCACTGAATGTGTATTTTCTTATTTCGATCTGATGTTAACCCCCACCTCCTGTGTTTAGCCCACTCCTATTGGTCCAGTGGCCAGTGAGACTCCACTTCAAACGAGTAGCCGAGAGAAGGCACCGCAGACCAAAAACCAGGTACACACTCTGAACACACACGCAACTCAGTTAGGTTGCTAACTGAGTGACACAAAGGATCTGAGGGGCAGCCTAGTGCATGTTGCTGTTCTTTTAATTAGCACGCACTGAAAATAGCACGTGAGTACAGAAGTATGAAAATACTTCTCTTGATACATGGCGCAATGGAATCAAGATAATGCCACCCCACGATTCCTTGCAGCAGCAACATTTATAACGATAGCAGACACACATTAATAATGACATAATGATATAGCCTAAGTGTAGTGGGATCTCTTACTCTTTTCCTGAGTTCTTCTTTTACTTTTCAGCCGCAGATAGCAAGAGCAAATCCATGAGTTTTTCTCTAGACTGGCTTCCCATCTCTGAAGCAGCCACACTCTGCTGGCCACATGCTGCCGTTCTGCCTAAAAATGAGTAAAGCTAAATTGCCATTATTAAACATTGGTTGGACATTCTTCTTGTTTGGTCCAATCAAAAGTGGACAGTAGATGTGTGTGGACACTGTTTAACAGAAGGGTTTGAACACACTGAGGTCAGGTGGTGGTAAAGATTCTTGTTTTCTTCTTCAGCCACCATCACAGCTGTAGTCAGACTGGATCAGCAGCACAGCACATATGTTGTGCCTGATGTTAGGTTCAGGATAGCTTCTTATTGCTTTGGTGATTTAGTGTTGTTTAGGGAGGTACATTTGTCTCAAATATTTTCTTGAGTTTCCAATTATGTTTTTTTGCATTTGTGGAATACTTTTGAAGAATGCACACAGGTTGTTGCTCTGTTCCACTAAAGAGAAGAACTCATGGGACCCTTTTTGTGTTCAAGTGTTGAAAGAAATCCAGTTTCTGTATATGTTATTACAAACAGTATGAAATGTTAGTTGTAGTATTTCATCAAAGAATAATGCAGAATCGCGACAAAACTAGTCCATATAAATATTCATACGTTCGACCCAAATACACTTTGGCCAGTCAAATCTAAAAAGAACATGTAGTGTATATTATATACGGCCGGCCCCTAAAACTAAATTCACCTGATTTCAGTGAAGTAACCTGAGGGATGCAGCAGCAGGGCAGGTTGGAACATAAACGGGTTCTTAAATGACTTCACCACAACACTGACTGCCATGGAAGTAGAGAGAGGGGAAATGGTGAGAAGCACGACCCGTGTCAGTTGACTGAAACGACGCTCTCAGCTCGGGTGCAGAGTGTCAGTGAACTCTCCTAAAAGACTTCTGTATTCAGCTAACTGCAGCCCATCAGCAGAACAGAACTATATGATTTCATACTTAAACTACAATCTGTTGTGCTCTGAGAAGGTGGAAATCATAAATCTCAAATAATGAACAAATGCACTAAATGGTGGGTCTTATGGGTAAGAATGCAGGCAGATATAGGAGTTAATTGTGGTCTATCTGATGAGTGAATCATGTATTTCTCCTATCAGGTAAGGTGTATTGAAGAATGAGATCAATTACACATTTTTCTACAATAGATAAGAAAAAACAGGCAAATCCTGATTCAGCTATAATATCACTTTTAGCATTCCAATGTGTCTGTTTTAAAATAACCTGTGTGGCTGACAATACCAATCCATTGGAAGCAGAACAAATGGTGTCTCATGATTATCTTTGCATGCCTCCTTCTTTTGCATTCACACACACACCCATCAGTCAACGTTTCAAAAGGCGCCTGTAGTTACACTGCAGGCCTTTGGGGCAGGTGAGGTGAGGCAGCAAAGAGAATAGCCCTTCTGCGTGGGGAGCTACAGTCTCCTGTGCACTCTCACTGTACTGCACACCCTCCACCAAATACTGACTCTGAACTCACTATTTCTTTTCTCTTTCCTCGTTCTTTTTTTTTTCCTCACACCGCCCACTCCTCTTTTCCGTCTGCTCGGCTTCCCACTTCTCCCTCGCCTTCCTTCTATCATGACTGTTCCTCTTTTCCACGGCGAGCCTCCTCTTCCATTTTATTTGTACTCTTCACCTTTTCCCTCCCTCTCCTGTGTGGTTTCTCCTGCGATTGGGCTTCCTGTCTCCTCTAGTCTCCAGAGGGGAAAGGCAGTGAGTCGCAGCCCACTCCAGTGACCAATCGAGAGCTGCTGGGCTCCCATCTCACTGCTGATAGGCTGGGCGGGTCCGTCCAGGTACTGAGAGGAAGGGTTAGCTCTGCTGGCTTCTTGTCTGTCTGCCTACCTGTATCTGTCCGCCTGCATGACCTTCTCTAAGACAGAGCAGGGCTCACCCCAACGCTGTTTCCTCACAATAATCCCCTCACATGGGACTATTGTTGTAGAAATAAAAAAAGCCTTCATGTATCCATGTAAGGTTTGCAAATCATGGAAGAGGATTAGGGCCACATGACGTGACCAAAAGTAAAAAAAAAGGTTGAGTTCTGATTTTGATCTCAGATTTATGAGAACAATTCTCAGAATTCTGAGATAAAAAAATAAATCCTGGAAAGACATTATAAAAAGTTTTTCATAATATTCTGACTTTCTTTTTCAGAAATCTTAGATTAAAGTCAACACTGAAATAATTGTTTTAACTTTTGGTCACGTCCCAAAAACTGTTTCTCACGTGTCCCTAATCCTCTTTCATAGCAAAGCATCAATTAGGGAATGTCACAATTATTTCCAAACTATCAGTCCTTTTTTCACATTAGATACTGGAGACTTTCTGTAAGAGGACAGCAGGTCTGGCTTCTATGCTGACAGAGCAGAGAGTATTTCCAAATCTATCTCAATGCTTACTAACTTGATGTTTGGCTTGAATAGCGGTGGTGCAGTGAGGACGTTTTTGTGTAGAAAAACCAAGAAGTTAACATCCCTAGGGCTCCCTAAAAAAGTTATGTAATTGTTCCATTGGATTTTGGAATATTGCAGAAAATATGATCTTTGGCCAACACACGTTTATGATACTTACACATTTTGTTCAGCAGGGTTGGTCTCCCCAATTTCTTAAGCGTAAATATAATCACAGAATTTAAAAGCTAACAGTAGGCTCTGTACAAAGTACATCACCTTCACACTGCTGCCCTTCACCAGCGCTAAGCTAAAGGTGGCTAATGTTCTGCTGGTTGACGTTTAGTAGCCTCACAGCCTTAGGACACATTGACGCTTCAGACATTCATCAGTGAGGTACTCCCTAATGTATTTTCCTGTCATCTTACTAAAAAGGTGCAGACAGGAAGTGCTTAAATGCTAACTTTCTTCTGGGTTTTATGACTCATTCCTGCACCACTCAATGCGCTGAGGCAATGGTAGTTTTCTTATGTTGGCTGAAATGATCAAGGTAGAAGCACACAGCTGTTGTCTTGTAGGAATTTGTACTTTTCCAGAAGCAGCGTCAGGTTTGTAAACGAAGCCTTTGTTTGTGTTCAGCAGACTACAGTTAATTGACCGGCAAGAAAACGTGTATGTGTTGTTTGATTGATCAACCAGGGTAGCTTAGGCCTGAGTATGGAGAGCAGCTGTAGCCACGTCAAATCTGCCACCTTTTGCAACATTCCCACAAACAAAGCAATCTCATTTTGTGGCAGTGTGAAAACGTGTTTATTTTTCTAAAAGGTTTTATTCATATTTAACCAGGTAAAGACTCATTGAGATTCAAATCTCTTTTCCAAGAGCGACCTGGCCAAGAAGGGCAGCATGCACAAAGTTACAACAGATCAAACACAGACGATACAGGCAGACAAATCCAGCTGTAAAACACAAATCAAATGGCCAGTCAATATGCAAAATAAAAGAAACTATTACAAATCATTAAAAACTGGCAACATTTAAAAATGTATTTCTACTGTACAGTGTTGTGTCCAATGAATGCAGCCCACAGGTACATGAAGAAGAAGAAGAGTGGGGGGAGAAATGTAATGAATCCAGTAGAAAGTGGTGTGGAACACATGCACACCCGGATATCTCTCACCAGGAAGACAGAACATGACATTGACTGCCTATAATAAGGCTCAGCATGTCAGAACTAGGGCTTGGCGATATTATGGATATTTGATTGGTTGTGATATAAGGCTACATATCGTCTTATATTTTGATAATTCTTTTATCTCATCAACTTTGCCTGGATTTAAAGGCAAAGTTAAGTAAACATTGTTCTAAATCTTCTTTTATTTGCGTTTGCTTTTTTTTTTTAGATGTGACGTTGAGACGCGCCCCAAAGTGCTGAAATGCTAACTCATTTCCAGGGTTAAGACTCATTCCTGCACTACTCTATTGGCATTAAGTGGGCGGTCCTTACATTTGTTATTAAAGTTGACATTTCAGGTGCACTAAATGCATGGGAAATAACAACTAGAAATGGAGATGGGTGAAATGTTGAAATGAATAGTAACCCGCTGTGCGAGCATGTATGTGATGTCAGAGCTGCTGCTGTTAGAACCAATCATGTCCAGTCCCAAGAGTAGTCATTGCTTTTTGTTATAAGGCATTAAGTGAACTTGCAGCTTTTTTGCATGGCAGTAATATCAATGTTTTGAATGCCTTCCTGGAGGTCACGGCCCTTATGGACTATTCAGACAACGTCCACATTAGGCTGGCTACATCTGAAAACATTTCCCTTTGTGAGGATGGACAGCAGGACACTGATGGATTGAGAGGATCTGGGCTGGAATTTGTGCAAAGAAATAAGAAGATGGCTTTGAATTGCTAAACCATTGTTTTGTCAGTGTACAGAGAACTTGTTGTTTTCACACACAAACGGCGTTTATTTGATCCCTCTGTTATGGGACTTGTACCTGTACTCATTACTCTCTTTTACTTCTCAACTCCAGGTGATGAGTTCAACCAATGGGGAGCTGAATACAGACGACCCCACTGCAGGACACTCCAACGCACCAATCACAGCCAACGCAGAGGTGGAAGTGGCTGATGATACCAAGTAAGGACACAAACGTTGAAGCAGAATATATGTGTAGAGGATTTCAACACCTTTTAACCACAACACCAGCAAACCTATCAGATTACAAGCTAAATACATGTGATTTTGCACAAACAGGTAATAACACAGATGTGCTCATGTGACTGTCACCTGGACTTCCTGTAGCTTAGTCAGCGCTTTTACTGCATGACTGTTAAAAGCATGTTGTTGACTTTGCTCTAACATAATGCTGATGGTGCAAAAAGTCTGCCTGTGCTCTTCTTTTTTCTGACACTCATTATTTAGAGGAATTGCCTTAAGGTTTTTAAAGGGAATAAAATGACTTTTTCCAACTAAGCCACTTTAAATAGTACAACTAGGGTGTTACAGACTTATGTCATGATTTTCCTTTTCTACAAATCCTCTCCACCACACAGAGTTCCCGTTAGAATATTTTTTTGCCGGTCAAAATATCCGTTAAAGTTGAAATCTTCTGGACAAAATTAGAAAAGTGCCGGTCAAAGGTCTTCTTTGTTATTTATTGAGCTTTAAAACAAATTGATATGATTCGATATTAAACAAACTAATTATAGTAGATTAACTACATTATTCAAAAGTGTACAGTAACTTACAATAACACGGGAATAATAAACGGAGCGCTCTCTCCTTCTCCTGACAGCCCGCCAGTATCCGTCTCATGCAGCTCGCTGATCCAGTAATGAGTGACCGACAGTAAAACTAAACATATCTATAACTAGTTTAGGTAGGCTACTGTAGTTTGAGAGGTAATTAAAATAGCTACGTGTGATATTCTAACCTGAAGTGTGTGTTTTGTTCCGCTCACCGCTGCATGGGATCATGCAGAGCTGCGTGTCGACTCGTCAGCAGCAGCTGATCTCTTGCTCCCGTCAGATTAGACTTCACTCGCGTTTATGTCCATATCGATCAGATCTAGCTAGTTCTAGCTAATGATATGACTACCTGCTTATTAAAAGACACCTAAACAATAAGCCTCGCTATGCAACCGGGTGAGGCCACAAAGTATAGCACAGCATTATGCATTTGTTTACATGCCCACCGGAACCCCGAGGCATTACCAACAGATCAACGCACAATCAACCCATACAGGACATCTCTTTCTCCACATTAAGTGTTAGACATTAGAATTGACTATTCTTGTCTGTCACATACTCTTCTGTCTGTCACATACTCTTCTCGTCTGTCACATACTCTTCTTGTCTGTCACATACTCTTCTTGTCTGTCACATACTCTTCTTGTCTGTCACATACTCTTCTTGTCTGTCACATACTCTTCTTGTCTGTCACATACTCTTGTCTGTCACATACTCTTCTTGTCTGTCACATACTCTTCTGTCTGTCACATACTCTTCTGTCTGTCACATACTCTTGTCTGTCACATACTCTTCTTGTCTGTCACATACTCTTCTTGTCTGTCACATACTTTCTGTCTGTCACATACTCTTCGTCTGTCACATACTCTTCTTGTCTGTCACATACTCTTCTTGTCTGTCACATACTCTTCTGTCTGTCACATACTCTTCTGTCTGTCACATACTCTTTCGTCTGTCACATTCTTGTCTGTCACATACTCTTCTTGTCTGTCACATACTCTTCTTGTCTGTCACATACTCTTCTTGTCTGTCACATACTCTTCTCGTCTGTCACATACTCTTCTTGTCTGTCACATACTCTTCTTGTCTGTCACATACTCTTCTTGTCTGTCACATACTCTTCTTGTCTGTCACATACTCTTCTCGTCTGTCACACACTCTTCTCGTCTGTCACATACTCTTCTTGTCTGTCACATACTCTTCTTGTCTGTCACATACTCTTCTTGTCTGTCACATACTCTTCTTGTCTGTCACATACTCTTCTTGTCTGTCACATACTCTTCTTGTCTGTCACATACTCTTCTCGTCTGTCACATACTCTTCTCGTCTGTCACATACTCTTCTCGTCTGTCACATACTCTTCTCGTCTGTCACATACTCTTCTCGTCTGTCACATACTCTTCTTGTCTGTCACATACTCTTCTTGTCTGTCACATACTCTTCTTGTCTGTCACATACTCTTCTTGTCTGTCACATACTCTTCTCGTCTGTCACATACTCTTCTTGTCTGTCACATACTCTTCTTGTCTGTCACATACTCTTCTTGTCTGTCACATACTCTTCTCGTCTGTCACATACTCTTCTCGTCTGTCACATACTCTTCTTGTCTGTCACATACTCTTCTTGTCTGTCACATACTCTTCTCGTCTGTCACATACTCTTCTCGTCTGTCACATACTCTTCTCGTCTGTCACATAAGTGGTGCAACTGATGCGGTATTGTGCTAAGGGGAAATTATTTTGACCGGACATTTTGACCGGAGAGATTTAGATTTGCCGGTCTTCAGCATATTTTACCGGTCATAGTCCGGTAATTACCGGCTAACGGGAACTCTGCCACCACAACCTGATCATATTGTTGTTTTTCAATGAAAATGGTCATATTGATGCAAAAATTATAATTCTCTCCAATATCAGAAATCCCATCAAAATGGTATTATCTGTGAAAATGATCTCAACTAGATATTCTTTATGAAACTGAACACCTATTTGAAGTACGCTGATGATGGTTTGTGTGTTTCAGTATAGACTCCCAAAAGGAATGTTGGAATTATTAAAGCCCGTGAAAATGTGGATTCAGATCTTATAATGGTTAGATTTGATAAAGGAAGATATTTGTGTTGACGAACAGGGATGCACTGATTTATTAATCTCTCAGCCGATGTTCCCCTTTTGTCAGAAAAACAAATACATCTTTATTTGATATAAAATATAAAGTGCCTTTCAGCCCTTCATCAAACCAACTTTGCAATAACCTGCTCAATGAGAACATTTCATTGTTTTCATTTCAAACAACCCCTGTTTGCTATTTCGTTTTTTTCTCAGTTTCTATTTTATTTTTATTATTATTTAAATGTTTCACTCATCGTTTGTTATTTAATGTGCTATTTTTGGGTCGCTTAATAATATGATCTGTCAATCAAACTGTATTATCCTTATAACGGGAAAAAGAGAACATTATAAGTTCCAAAAGTCAGTGGTCACTTCTCGTTCTCCATCATAACCTATTATATCTCCCCACTTTCTATGATAATAGGACATATTTCATATCATCAAATTGTCAATGAATGAGTTGAACAAGACATGTGTGTGTGTTGCAGGTGCTGCTGTTTCTTCAAGAGGAGGAAGAGGAAAGCTCTCCAGAGACACAAATGAAGACGAGAGAGAAGACCTGCTCTCTGTTCTCTCTTTCTCTCTCTCTCTCTTTCTCTAGCCCTCTTCATATAACCCCCCCCCCCCCCCCCCCCTCTCTCTGCCCTTCCCCCTCAGCTGTGGGAGGTCCTGTAGTTTACTCTGGGTCGGCTGGACCACCGGCAGCAGGTCCTGTCTGCTCGGCTCCTCTGGAGGGAGCAGACGGACGCAGTTTTCCTCGGAGCTTTAATTGTGGACCGGCTGGAGCCTTCATGTATTTATGGTCACAGACTGAACTGAAACTGGATCAACACACACACCACAGGAGTACAGGTGACCACAGACAGTTGGTGGACTGCAAGATGCGAGCTGATTGGCTGACAGGCTGGATCAGCTGGCAGACTGGCTCTTCTTTTTGTTTTTTGTTTTTTTTCTTCCTTACTGACTGGTTCAGAGGAGAGAGAATGTATTTCTGAGGAGATACAGATGAGAGGACAATACAAGGATGGGAAGCAATGAGACTGTCAGATCACACACACACACACACACACACACACACACACACACACACACACACACACACACACACGCACACACAAGCTGCACACTTTCTCGAGCTCATCATAAAGAGACTTCTTGGACAATACGATGCAGCTCTCGCACATAGTCTATAAAGTTTTTATTCTCTAGGGTCTAAGGAAGTAGAGTGGCTCGGTCTATATCCTGCAACGGACTGGGCTCTATGTTCTTCTCGGACACGTTCACCCTCAGAGGAAACCTCACAACCACCAGAAACAAAAGTTTAAAAAGATGTTTATGTGAAAACTATGCTTTTTGCTGTTTTAATTTGTAACTAAAAAGACTGTCTAAGATTTGGAACCTGTGTTCTTTTCTGTCTTTCTGAGTTCAACACGTTTATGTTTTGTAGCTTGGAGAGTGTTCCTCAAAATGTTTTTTTTTAATAACTTGTATTTTTAATTTTCTGTTTTTTTCTTTTCCTCTTTCTCTCTGGGTTGGAGGATGGAAAGTTGGATAACTCCATTAAAAACAACCAAAAAAATAAAAGCTGATCTTTATTTAAGGGAATCATGATCAATATATTTTTTTTAAGTTTGAGAGATATTTTTAGAGTGTATCATTTCACTAAACCATCACTGCAGATAGTCATATTCCACAGGTAGGTCAGGGCTTGAGTCTGGAGAATCTGGACTACAGCGTTATTCTATAGCTACTGTCGAAAAGCCTCAGAAACGGATATTCACATCATGAAAACTCAATTTATGAGACACTCAAAAATATCTAATAATTTCAGAAATAGACTAAGCAAACACAATTCAATGCTAAGCGCACAATTAGCTGTGATAGAGAACCTGTACAAAAATATAGGAACATCGAATGTGGTTTATTTACAACTTGCCAATCTAGAAATAACAGGTACAGGATCATATCAGATACACATCTCTCTGGAAAATGTCTGCACCACGCTCAAAGTGTGCGAAGGCAGAAGCTTAGGTAATATTAAACAACTTCACTTTTTAAGGGGAGACAATGTGACTAAATATATTATGGATATTCCCATGAGACTACCCCAGTTCATCAGTGAAATTACAACTTTAATTTTCACGTTCACACAGTCAGTTGATTTTTGCCGGCCGTCTTTCCTGCAACGGCAGTTTTTCTGTATTTCCTCTATCCTGTAATATGACTTGATAGCTTTAAACTCCGCACACGGAGCTCTGATTGGTCAGCAGGCGGTGCTTTCACTGAGTTGATCTCTTATCTGGAACCAGACCTGCTCCGGAGCAGGTTTGCCATTCAGCATAAGTTACCATGGAGATCTAGCCCGGTAAGAAGAGAACCAGCACCGTAGGACCGGAAACCCAGAGTTTTTCCTGAAGTTAGCTCGCTAAGCGAAAATCCGGCTTCGTAGTACAGGCCTCAGAACAAATCTCAAGCCAGGTTTAACATTTGTTTGTTGACATATAAAAGTCAAAGGGTTTTACAGAGAGTAGTGTTAATCTCTTTGTATCATTCCATAAATGAGAGCATAGCCTACTGTCCACAGCCATAAAACATTTAGTATTTAGTATGTTTAAGTGGTTTTTTTTTCTTTTTCTTTTTTCAACAGAACAAAACAGCTCAGTCATGACATGACAAGGTGAGTAGGTAAAACAGTGGACAACATAAGGATCCCCCCTCCCCCCCACCCCTTTACCATTCCATACCCGAGGGAGAAAGACAATGACAAAAGGACAATTATATAATAATTCAAATTAAATGTATGAAAATTAATAAACCGGTATTAAGTAAAAATAATATAAAAAGTACATACAGTAGAAGAGCTAGGCCGAAAGAGGGAACCTCGTAAAATGGAAACACAGTGAGTGTTTTAACCAAATACATAATGAAACTTAAGCACCCATAGCTGTGATTGTGAAACTGTAACAGTCATTGTAAACAAAAGACAATAGGGTCAATTGAAAAGGGTACATTTTCCTCTGCTAACATGCTCAGTAAAAAAGCCAATATTGTTTTTCTGTGGCTTAAAATGTAAACATGTAAATCTAATTTGCACTATTTTGGTTCCATATTCCTTTAAGAGATGTGATATGCTGGCCTCATGTCAACAGGCAGAGGTTTTACATTGTGTAAGGCTCACTCTGCTCTGGACCACTTCGAGATTAGAGTTGGTAATTCTTTGAAAAACATTGCAAAATCACTAGTTCATCATCCAAAAAGAGTAAAGCAGAAGGGAAGTGTTTCTTTCTGTGAATTTTCTTTTCCTTTAAGCCAACTTGTGCAACAACCGGATGTTAAAGTGAACTATGAGTCATAGGAAAACAATATCACAAACCAATTGAGAGGAATGATAAACAAGCATGATTATTAGTCAGTAGGAAATAGTAAACTAATTGTTATGCTTTCAAAGGTCTTTTCATTTGATGCCTCATTGACTTGGATATGCTGTGACTGAAACACTGGGATAAGAATGCCGAGAGGGTTGACAGCCGTTAGTGGCTGAGAGCTCATAGAAAACCAAGATGTTGTCAAATGTGGCCCCCTCTCTCAAATATCTAAATCATTCAGTATTGTAAATCCAGACTCAACTTTACATGACTTAGATTTGATCTGTGTACTTCTGAGTGTTTAAATTGAAGTTATCCATATATTCCATTAAACCTTCTTATTGAAACAGGCTCAAAGGTGCAGAAATGAACTCATGTATGGTATGAGGTACACTTTTGTGACATGTGGATATTATCCGGCTGAACAAAACGTGATCTGTCTCTTCAATTTGTGTCAACCACAGACCTTATTTCGAGCTATTTTCCCAAATCCTATGGAGAAATTGCATTGGTTTTTGTCGAAGGAACCGGAAGGAGTTTACTTCCGGGTTTTAGGACGCGTCAATGTGGCACTACATGTATGTAACCTGCTCAGAGGGAACTGGAACTGTGGGTGTGCTTTGACATCTATATAATAACCATACCTTTATATGATTAAATATACTAAATTCTGCTCAGTTGTATTTAAATAAACAGAACATGTTTCGGCAATGCAAACATTTTATAACAATAACGCCAATGTGTCTAATAATTCCTTTTAGTTTCTAAATTGAGAGAATTGTAGATACACAACGTTTAATGTTTAACATGTTTAGTTTACCACGTAACGGCGAAAGTGAGTGATGGCTCCCATGCTTTGTTAAATATACGATCTTTGGCTCACGTGAGGAAGTGAGCCCGCGAGGCTTCCCCTATTGGCCAAGAGGAGAAGGAGAGTTTCCTATTGGTCCATCCCTACTTTTTGTGCTTACATGATCATTACTGATCAGCGTTGTTGTTTACATCTGTTTGTCTTTGAGTTACTTAACGTGTTCAGCCGGTTAGCTAAAGGTTACCGGTGCAGCGGCTCGGTGTTCCCGTACCGAGCAGGAGTTAACGTTACCCGCCGTTGCTGCCGTTGTATGAAGAACAGTCACTGGAGTGGGCTGTGTCGAACTGTGGTTACCTTTAATGGGATAGCCCTGACAGAAGGCTGATACCTCTCGCATGAAGTCATGTTTAACTTTTGTATCTAGTTTGCTCGGTGTTGACATGTCAAAATACGGGTACGAATGAGGCGAAGGAAGCCCTTTTCCTCCCAGTAGCAGCTCTGTGCCGGTCTCTGAGGTGCTCCTTCTGGCTCAGTTCTCCAACGTCACCTGATCACAAGCAAATTGAAACCAAAGGAATGGAACGAAATATCATTTTGTCAGGGCAACATATGTCTTGCTGAACGGAAACCAAAATGATAAGTATATTTTTAGAACATTTACATGTGAAAAGGGGAACCGAAAATCCGTGTGACGTTATTCAGATGTGTCAGTGTGCCGGGCTTATTCTGTCATCGCTGTAGCTGATGAAGGCGCGTGACTTCTGTTTTGAGTGTTTTATCTGGAGCCATAATGTCGGACGCTCAGAGGTCTCTGCCCCCCCTGTTGAAGCTCAGCTATGCGGTGGGACACGTTCTGAACGACCTGTGCGCCTCCATGTGGTTCACATACCTGCTGGTGTTCTACCACTCAGTGCTGGGCTTCCAGAACACATATGCAGGTAAAGTGTGTGTGTGTGTGTGTGTGTGTGTGTGTGTGTGTGTGTGTGTGTGTGTGTGTGTGTGTGTGTGTGTGTGTGTGTGTGTGTGTGTGTGTGTGTGTGTGTGTGTGTGTGTGTGTGTGTGTGTGTGTGTGTGTGTGTGTGTGTGTGTGTGTGTGTGTGTGTGTGTGTGTGTGTGTGTGTGTGTGTGTGTGTGTGTGTGTGTGTGTGTGTGTGTGTGTGTGTGTGTGTGTGTGTGTGTGTGTGTGTGTGTGTGTGTGTGTGTGTGTGTGTGTGTGTGTGTGTGAAAAATGAAAAGAAAGAAAATGCTGATATTTGGCAAAAAAAGTGTGTCTTATCATTAGTGGCTGCAATGAGCCTGTTTTGCACTGCACATTTCTTCAAAACGGGGTTGCAGGCTCAGTGGCGGCGCCAGAGATTTCTTTTGGGGGTGCTGTGGGGTAGCTTGACGTTTCATAGAGGGTGCTCAAACATGTAGGGTTTCCCATTAAGGTACCGGGCGCTACAGTGGAATTTTCTACTGCAACACTCCCCACGCACATACAGTGTACCCGCGAGAGTTACAATGAAGGCTCGATAATCAGCTCACGGCATATAGGTGTAAGCAGGGGTAAAGTGCTATTTTTATAGGTGGTGTGTCTAGGGGGGTCCGGGGGCATGCTCCCCTGGGAAGATTTGTTTTTTAAATATTGAAGTTAAAAGCATCAATCTGGTGCACTTTGAGAGCAACATGAAGAGATCTATGGATACATCTCTCAACACCCATATGAAACAGAACTGTAAACAGATTTATTATTTCTTTATGGATATTTTACAAATCACTCCCCTTTTAAACTTTATTATTTTTTTTACTGTCATATCCTCCTGGGACCCAAGGAAATAAAGTGTCTTCCAATTTCCTTTTTTTTGTGATTTCCTACCTATTTAGGGTTAAAAAAACATCTTGCAATTTAGACTTTTTTAATTTAATTCAATTTTTAAATGTTACAGTATGTCCACTGTAGAGGACGTCGGGAACATGTCAGCCAAAATTAACAGATAGACTACGTCACGTATTATGGTTATAGAGTGATATTAATAAAAGAATACATTCACCTTTATTTAAAACATAAATAGGTAATTGATCTGAACATTGCTGTTTATTTGGTCACTAAAAAACTAATTTGGTTTTTGGTGAATCTTTCCAGATCTTCAAAGACTTTGTAGTCATTACACTGGGAAAGTACCTTGCCCCTTTCACACCAACGCGTTTTCAGCGCCGGCTTGGAGCTAGAGCCTGAAAAGTACCGGTTTTTCCTGTTCACACCGCAGCGGCGCCGCCTCTTAGCTCCGGAATCCGGTTCACTTCCAGCTCCAAAAAATTGTTGGTCTAGAAGCAAGAGCTTCGGAGCTAAGAGGCGGCGTCGCTTACGTCTCTCTAATGCTGCGTTCACACCGGACGCGATGCGAATATTCGCTTCGCTCTAATGCTGCGTTCACACCGGACGCGATGCGATGTTTGGGGGCGGCGCGATTACATGTAAAGTCAATGCAGAGATGCGGACAGACGCGAATTCGCTCCGACGGCGCGCATGAAGCGGTGGACGCGGCGCGAATCACGCAATTGAGGCGATTGAACGGTGCCGCATTAAACGCGAGAGTTCAATTTTTTCAACTCGAGCGTCAAATTCACGTGACGCGTTCTTGCGGACAAACCACAGACTGTCTGTGTCATGGCGAATACAGTCGCTGGTTTATTTATGTCTGTAGGCCGTTGTTATGAGTGTGGAATGAGCATATACAACGTTAGCTTAGCCTGGTCGACCCGATCTTCATTCAGAAAACAAGCGTTTTAAAAGATTTTTCGCCTGCCGTCTTGTCTGCAGACTTGTCAAGCATTAATTCATGGTTTTTACTAACCGGTATCAGTATGTTGTTACTTCGGCATCATTTAGAAACGTGTATTACAATTGAATCACGGTAAAATATGTTCATTTTGTTGTAGTTGTAGCTCCCGAGCCAGCGCGTCCTGTTTGAATGATGCGAGTAAACACAGCTGGCAGCCGCGGTGAAACTCGAGCGTTTAGAGCGATGTGATAGGAGCGATTAGAGCGAAGCGAATATTCACATCGCGTCCGGTGTGAACGCAGCATAATCGCTCCTATCGCATTGCTCTAAACGCTCGAGTTTCACCGCGGCTGCCAGCTGTGTTTACTCGCATCATTCAAACAAGACGCGCTGGCTCGGGAGCTACAACTACAACAACATGAACATATTTTACCGTGATTCAATTGTAATACACGTTTCAAAATGATGCCGAAGTAACAACATACTGATACCGGTTAGTAAAAACCATGAATTAATGCTTTGACAAGTCTGCAGACAGACGGCAGGCGAAAAAACCTTTTAAAATGCTTGTTTTCTGAATGAAGATCGGGTCGACCAGGCTAAGCTAACGTTGTATATGCTCATTCCACACTCATAACAACGGCCTACAGACCTAAATAAAGCAGCGACTGTATTCGCCATGACACAGACAGTCTGTGGTTTGTACTTGTTTAACTTTTGTCCAGTTTCTGAACAGATATGAGGAGCTGTGAGCTCTGTGTGCTAACTGCTAACAGCTAACGGTTGATGTTGTGTGGTTGAATGTCAGTGACGCCAGGCTGAGATCCTCACCGCTGATTGGCTTCCGCGAGAACGCGTCACGTGAATTTGACGCTCAAGTTGAAAAAATTGAACTCTCGCGTTTAAAGCGGCACCGTTCAATCGCCTCAATCGCGTGATTCACGCCGCGTCCACCGCTTCATGCTCGCCGTCGGAGTGAATTCGCGTCTGTCCGCGTCTCTGCATTGACTTTACATGTAATCGCGCCGCCCCCAAACATCGCATCGCATCCGGTGTGAACGCAGCATTACCTCGAGGCGTGCAGGAAACTAAACCCACCTCCCCACTTAAGGGGAACTGGGGATATGTATCAGCTGCTTGTGTGACAGTCAGACAGTGAATACTTTAGAGCCGTGTGAGCTAACCCGGAGCTAACGGGAGAATAAACTCCCGTGGAAGAGCAGCCAGCACTGCAGCGGTCGGTAAATGCCGCTGAAACACATTAATAAACAATGAACCACGGCACTCTGGAGAAAAGTATAAGGTTTGAGAAGTCGTTATTTAATTTAATCTGGCTTCGTATGATTAAAAGCAACACGATCATCGACCCGACGCAGTCCCCCGTTGTTGTTGTTGTTGTTGTTGTGAGCGCCGTTGGGGAGCAAATCAGCGATGTAAACGGTGACGTCATGACGCAGCAGCGGCAGCACCATCCCGGCTTGAGTGGTGTGAACAGAGCGGGAGCAGAAAAGGGAAACCGGAGCTGAACCAGAAAAGCTCTAGCTCGGAGCTAGAAAGGGAAAAGCGCTGGTGTGAAAGCCGCAATTGACTCGTCGGCACGGGCTGTAGGGTCATCTTGACTAGTTTTATGGATGTGGTCTCCATTTGACCATGCTCATAGAAACAAACTTGGCATTCCTGAGGCAATTCTCATTTTTCATGGCTCCACTTAAAATAAAAACAACAATAAGACATACGTGCTACTCTTGGCCCACAGGGGGCCATGTCTTTCCAGCTCGTCCCTATCTGTCTCTATGTCTGTATCTGTGCGCTCATGGAGCCTCCTGCATCTTTTCCCCCCTTCTTCTTGACCCTCTTCTATCCCAGGTGTGAAAGCCTCATCTCTCTCATCATCTGAGAGCTCAAAATCTGAATCTCCCTTAACTATCTGGTACAGAAAATGTCTGCTTCAGTTCCTTCAGTCTCCTGCAACAATATTGAGTCAAGTCCATGAAGATGGTTCTGACGTCCACTAGAATGGACATTTAGAAAATAGCTGTTATTTCAAAACTTGAATTATTTAATTGCTTTCAGAACTAATTATATAGTTCCTCACATGTTAATGAACAAGAACATATATGATTTTCATGGTAAAAAATACAATTATTCAACAATATTTTGGCGCGTTTCCACTACACGGCCTCGCTCGGTATGGCTAGGCCTCGTTAGGACTGGCTCACTTTATGGCGCATTTCCATTACAGTTTAGGAACTGGGGTAGTATCTATAGTAACGCAGTGTAGGCGGAGCCGTGACGTCATCTTCAATGAGAACTCCAGAAACACAACACAGCCGTTAGCTGTTAGCACTCAGAGCTCACAGCTCCTCATATGTTCAGAAACTAGACAAAAGTTAAACAAGTACAAACCACAGACTGTCTGTGTCATGGTGAATACAGTCGCTGCTTTATTTATGTCTGTATAGGCCGTTGTTGTGAGTGTGGACGGTCAGAGCATATACTGCGTTAGCTTAGCCGATCTCCATTTAGAAAACACGCATTTTAAAAGGTTTTTCGCCTGCCGTCTGTCTGCAGACTTGTCAAAGCATTAATTCATGGTTTTTACTAACCGGTATCAGTATGTTGTTACTTCGGCATCATTTTGAAACGTGTATTACAATTAAATCACGGTCAAATATGTCCATCTTGTTGTAGTTGTAGCCCCCTTGCCAGCGATTCTCTCTCTAGTTTAGCATACTCAGCCCGACTCAGCCTCGTTGTCTCTGGCCCTAGACCCACGATTTTATGAGGCCAGAAAAACTGTGAATTAGGACCCGCCGGCCGGTACTAGGCCAAGTGGAAACGCAACCAAAAACGAGCCGCTGACGTCACAGCCCTCTTAAACCGTGCTCCGCGCTGTAGTGGAAACGCGCCATTTGACTTCTCCTGCTGCTATAAAATGTTGTTTTTGGTATGCCAGCCATTTTGAATTAAAAGAAAGAGGAACTTCCCAGCATGCAATTGTAACCAATGACATATCACTGGAAAGACCAGGATGTCCTCTGTACAGTACATCAGAGATTGATAGAGTAGCTCAAAAGAGTAAAAGGAGATGCATGTTAACAAAATGTCCACTACAGTGGACATTTTCAATGGGCTGGGTCCCAGGAGGATAAAGTATTTCATACCTGTTTTTCATTTATTCTCTTATTTTTTTATAACTATAATGATCATATAAATGTGTGCCTCGGAAATAATTGTTTACATTAATCGTGACCAAACCGTTTGAGACCCACTGAGATAACTTAGACTAAAGTTAACTATCTAAACACTCAGAGAGTCCTTTAGCTCACTGAGCCTCTCAGTCTGACAGGAGAGGACTCTCCTCCACTTTGTTGTTGAAAAAGCTCCTTATATCCGTTAGCGTAGCTCGCTAGCACCAGAAGCTAACAACAACGATCTCCGGTACCGGTACGCTCTCTCTCTCTCTCTCTCGCTCGCACACAAAATGGCTCGTTCCACACACACACAGAGCCGAGCTTCAATGAAACACAGAGACCCAGACGTACTTGTACTGTACTGTATCATATTATTTTCGAATCAATAATTTTCCAAATTATGATTTAAAAAAAAAAAAAATAAAAGATTTCCATAACCATTTTTCCTGCTGGTCTCTCGCGCCCCCCCTGACATGCCTCTGCGCCCCCCCACTTTGAGAAACACTGCTCTACTGTGACATGTCTCCATGCTTTAATGCTCAAAAAGCTCTTTATTTTTCTCATACTGCCTGTGCTGCAGCACCTCTTTTCACCCTCTGTCTGAAACCAGAGCCCAGTCTGCTCTGATTGGTTAGCTGGCCGGCTCTGTTGTGATTGGTCAACCGCTTAGAGATGTCCAGCCCCTTAGCCTATCACGGACAATGTGTTGGAGCGCTAGCCAATAGAAGCGTAAGTTTTACATAGTGGTGCCTATGTGTGTGGGATAGAAACTCCCTCTGGAGGGAACACAGGGATTTATTATCCTTTGCAGACCATTTACATGCACACAAACCTATAGAACACACTACAGGAAAGGAAAACCCAAAAAAGCATAACAGGGGCTCTTTAAAAATCTGTCATGTTCTATCCACATATACACATATACGTGATATTAAGATTTTATTCCTTTTTATATCTTTTTTTAGAATAATATCCTACAGTGAGTGTTTTTCCTGTCTTGCAGTGTTCCTCCCGGTCTGACGCACACACTGATTATTATTGTGTTGTATATGTCCCTGTGGTGTAGGTGTGCTGCTGCTGGTTGGACAGATAGCTGATGGCATCTGCACGCCTCTCATTGGTTACGAGTCTGACCGAACCCCCGGCTGTGGAAACTACGGCAAAAGGAAGACATGGCATTTAGTTGGTGAGTCACACACATTTCCAAAAACACTATACACTGTCTACTCCTTATACCTCAAACCCTCTTTTATACCTACCTTGATGGTCTCTATACATTTAGATTGGTAGCCCCAGCATGTCTACCCCACCTTCTTCCCCACCCTTCTCTTTACCTTTCCCATCAATTGTATTGCACATACTTTTTTCATTCTGTTGCCATTAGGAATTCAAATGATTTATATATGTACGCCATTCCTATTTATTCCCTTCTCAGAAATGATTTACCCTCAAACAGTGAAGTGTAAACTCAGTGAGTTTGTGATCCACATACAGCTGTCTTTTACCAGTGGTGGAAGAAGTACTCAGATATCTTACTCAAGTAAAAGTAGCAATATCACATTTTATATACAGTGCATCCGGAAAGTATTCATACCCCTTCACTTTTTTCACATTTTGTTATGTTACAGCCTTATTTCAAAATGTATTAAATTCATTTTGTTTCTCAATATTCCACACATAATACCCCATAATGACAAAGTGAAAACGTTTTTAAAGAACTTTTTGCAAACGTGTTAAAAATAATCAGTATTCACACCCTTTGCTTTGACACTGAATATTGAGCTCAAGTGCATCCCGTTTCCACTGATCATCCTTGAGATGTTTCTATAACTTGATTGGAGTCCACCTGTAGTAAATTAAATTGATTGGACATGACTTGGAAAGGAACACACCTGTCTATATGAGGTCCCACAGTTGAAAGTGCACATCAGAGCACAAACCAAGTCATGAGGTCCAAGGAATTGTCTGTAGACCTCAGAGACAGGATTGTATCAAGGCACAGATCTGGGGAAGGGTACAGAAAAATGTCTGCAGCATTGAAGGTCCCAACGAGCACAGTGGTCTCCATCATTTGCAAATTGAAGATGTTTGAAACCACCAGGGCTCTTCCTAGAGCCCAAACCAAACTGAGCAATGGGGGAGAAGGGCCTTAGTCAGAGAGGTGACCAACAACCCGATGGTCACTCTGACAGAGCTCCTCTGTGGAGATGGGAGAACCTTCTAGAAGGACAACCATCTGTGCAGCACTCCACCAATCAGGCTTTTATGGTAGAGTGGCCAGAAGGAAGCCACTCCTCAGCAAAAGGCACATGAAAGCCCACATGGAGCACCTAGAGTACTCTCAGCCAATAGGCGCATTCACACCGCAGTACTTTTCCCACAAAGGTTCATCAGAACTCTTTAGTTCTCATGAACTGAGTAAAAAAGAGCTTCAATAGGCTGCAGACAGTAATGAGGTGACAGAGATGGACACAGACGGTGAGGGGGATTCTGACTGTGTTTCAGTTGCAGATAGTCTCTCTCAGAACGCAGAGATATATTCTTTGGAAGAGATTAATGCCTTTTTAGATGAGTCTTTTGGCAAGGCAGTGGAAGTGAGAGACTTTTTCCCTGACACTAACAAGTTTCTTCATACAGTGAGCACTCTTCAGAAAGTTGTAGGGTTAGACCTGCTGGATGAAAAGAAACGCTATCGTCTCAGGAAGCATGTAACTGCTATGAGAAAAGGTACGAAAGAAAGCAAAAGAGGGAAGAAACTGAAAATGTCTAAATAATTTCAACATGATCATGCAACACTGGGTGTCTCCTCTCTGCTGTGTGTACCTGTCTGTTCTTTTTCTCTGTCTCCTTCCTCTAATGCAGGGTTTCCCAACCAGTCGATCACGAGATGTGTCTAAAAATAGAACAACAATATTCTGTTTTATCGTTAATGTCCTATAACATAATCTTCCTGTGCCAGAATAATGCACTTGAACGCATCAAAGCTTTGTGATTGGCCGGCGTGACCCCATGTGTCGGGGCGTGGCTGGTGTGCAGTGGGCTGGGCACTATTTCGCTGACTGTCCGTGTCAACAGGAGTGACAGTCCGCACACACACAAGACCGCAATTATGGCAGAAGCAAAAAAGCCCAAAATATATAATTTTCACTCTGAGTGGGAGGATGATTATTTTTGTATCTATTCCAATTCAAAGTCTATCTGTCTCATCTGCAATGCGAGCGTGGCTTTATCGAAGAAGGGTAATTTAGGAGCGGCATTTCAAAACAGTGCACAAACGCTACGAGACGGAATTCCCTCCTAACTCTGCCCTACGCTCCCAAAAGGTGAGGGACCTGAAAGGACAGCTAAATGCACAGCAGTCACTTTTCACCAGGCCCAACAACAAGAGCAAGGCTGCTACCATAGCATCTTATCGTGTCAGTCACATTCTTGCGAAACACATGAAGTCTTTCAAAGACGGCAAAGTTGTGAAAGAAGCATTCCTGGAGGCTGCCGACGCGCTTTTTGGGGACAGTAAAAATAACAGTAGCATTTCAACAGGGTTTTGATATAATAAAAACTCAAGTTAGATACCGTTATTAATCAGCTATAAGTTTTAGTTTGTTCGAACTTATTCATTATAATTATTGTACAAAATGGTATAAGAATGCAAACTTAAATTGAGTATAGTCTATTATCAATTCAGGTTAAGAAACTAGTGTTGCTTGCATCCTATTTTAAAGGCATTTCTTTTTATACTCTACTAAAATGCAACAAAAAAAATGGTTTGATTCTATTAATTTAGTCTTTTTTATTGCACTCTGGCAGCAGATTCCTGTGTAGCTTCAGATCTGAGTTGTCTTATTAGTAAGCCTAATTTATACTTTTGTAGCAACACTATTTTTATATAATGGCAAAGAAAGGGTTCAGAGTCTTTTCTTTTTTTCCTCTGTCATATGTGGCAGCACTGTTCAATGTTTCTTGAAAACATTACCCACTGTAGTATGTGACGTGTGAATAAACTCCAACTCTGTATCAACAACACTGTTGTGTAACTTCAGTTAAATACTTGTGTGTGTGTAGATTAGAAAGTATTTTATGAAGTATTAATCGTACAAAGGTCAGTTTTATACAAGTAGAAGTGTGTATTTACCTGGTAGTAGGCTGTCAGTAAGGGCTACGCCTCTCTATTTGGACTGGTAGATCTCGGCAGACTGGCAACTTTAAAAGTAGCTCTCGGTTAAAAAAAGGTTGGGCACCCCTGCTCTAATGCAGGCTTTAAGGGTTGCTTCTTTAAACATTAACGGGGGTAGAAGTGCACAGAAAAGAGCTTTAGTGTTAGAGGTCTTTAATCAGAAAAAATGAGATGTGATATTTCTGCAGGAAACGCACAGTGATAGCCTGAATGAGACGGACTGGGGGATGTGGTGGGGGGGTCTGTATGTACTCAGTCATGGCTCAAACCTTAGTGCTGGAGTAGCTGTTTTTTTCTCCCCCTCTTTAAATGTTAAGATGTGATCCAGCACAGAGATAGTGGCAGGTAGAGCCTTGATGGTGAAAGTGGAACTGTTAGAGTTCTTTTTCACTTTTATTAATGTTTATGCACCCAATCAGGGCCCTGCACGTGTATCTGTGTTTCAGTTATTACAAGACAAGCTAGACACTAGTGTACAGCGGGAGTGTGTTATACTGGGGGGGGACTGGAACGTTTGCACTAATGTCACTTTAGACAGAATAGGACGGGAGCCGCATCCTCAGTCGTCCCTTTTACTGTCACAGGTGATAAGAGAGGCTGACTGGATGTGTGGAGGATGAAACACCCCTCTGTTAAACAATACACCTGGATGAGAATGCTAGATGGGGGCGTCAGTCTGCTTCTTTTATTACTCGTGCAGTGAACTGTCACATCCAACCTTTTGGTTTTACAGATGATCAGCTAGTTGCTTTAGATTTGGTTTTATCCAACACAGAGAAACCTAGATCGTTCTGGCAGTTTAATGTTCACATTTTACAAGATTTGATTTTCTGTGAGAATTTTAAATTGTTTTGGATCAACTGGAAATCAAAGAAAGAGTCTTTTCCCTCCCTGAGTCAGTGGTGGGAGGTAGGAAAGGCTCAGATTAGAGTGTTCTGCCAACAGTATACAGCCTACTCCACTGCCAACATTAGGAGGGCTATAGAGCACTTAGAGAGGGAGATCAGAGAGGTAGAGAGTGTGTCTGCTCGAAATATAGAACAGTCCCTCCTAAAGCAACAACAGCTTAACTGTTTTCTTCAGGAGAAAGCCAAGGGAGCTCTGATCAGAGCCCGTTTTACTTCCATGAGAGACATTGATGCACCAACCACCTTTTTCTTCAACCTGGAGAGGTCTGTGGGCCAAAGGAAGCAGATGGTATGTCTGCGTCTCCCCGATGGACAGGTAACCTCTGAACCTGCTGAGATGAGGAGGCATGCAGTGTCCTTCTACACGGACCTGTTCAAAGCCGAAGGTTGTGATGTGGAAGCTGCTAATGAACTTCTTCAGGGTCTTCCACAGCTAAGTCCAGCCGAAAGTGACACCCTGGGCTCTGACATTACGCTGGAGGAACTGACCTCTGCGGTGACACAGATGGCCTCCGGCAAGGCTCCGGGCATAGACGGTTTACCTGCAGACTTTTTTAAACATTTCTGGAGTATTTTAGGAAATGACTTGCTAGACGTATTGATGGAGTCCTTTGGGAAAGGGACTCTTCCAGCTTCCTGTAGGCGTGCAGTGATTTCACTGTTGCCTAAGAAAGGAGATTTAACCCTGCTGAAGAATTGGAGACCTGTGGCTCTCTTATGTACGGACTATAAGATACTGTCAAAGGTTTTAGCTAACAGACTGAAGTGTTTTATCAAACTTCTTATTGGTAGAGATCAGACATATTGCATCCCTGGCAGATCAATCGTGGACAATTTGTTTTTGATGAGAGACACTTTTGATGTTTGCAAACTGTATAATATAAATGTTGGTATTATTTTGATCGTGTGGATCACACTTTTCTGGCTGCCACTTTGCAGGCTTTTGGTGTTGGGGAGCATTTTTTTTTCCTGGGTGAAGTGTTTGTTGTGTTGTGAAGGTGGGGGAGGGCTGAGCAGACCTGTACCAGTTAAAAGGGGGATCAGGCAGGGCTGCCCTATCTCAGGCCTATTATATAGTATTGCCATCGAGCCCCTTTTGTGCAGACTTAGAAGCCGGTTGACGGGCCTGTGTCTGCCAGAGTCAGCTCAGGCCCCCCCGGTGGTTGTATCAGCTTATGCGGATGATGTCAGTGTTTTTGTCCAGGGTCAGCGAGATATCCAGGAGCTACAGGACAGTTTAGCTTTGTATAGGAAGGCTGCTTCAGCCAAAGTTAATTGGGAGAAGAGTGAGGCAGTTTTGGTAGGTCAGTGGAGTGTAGGAAATAGGCCCAGTCTTCCTGGTAACCTTAGCTGGGGAAACAAGGGTTTAAAGGTCCTGGGAGTTTGGTTGGGGTCTGAGGACATGGTGGCACAGAACTGGGAGGGATTGCTGGGAAAGGTGCAAGCAAAATTAGCCAAATGGAAATGGCTGCTACCCCAGCTGTCCTACAGGGGAAGAGTTCTTGTAGCCAACAATCTGGTTGCCTCGTCTCTGTGGCACAGACTCCAGGTGTTAACCCCACCGCCGGGCCTCATGAAACAACTGCAGCGGCTCCTCGTGGATTTCTTCTGGTCGGGTCATCACTGGGTGCCAGCATCGGTCCTGTACCTGCCTGTGGCGGAGGGGGGGCAGGGCCTCGTGGACATTACTGCGAGGACTGCTGCGTTTAGACTGCAGGCAGCTCAGCGGCTGCTGTATGGTGCCTCTCCCTGCTGGCTGGCTATGGCCCGGCTGTTGCTCTGGAGGGCAGGGGGCTTTGGTTTGGATAAACACCTGTTTCTGCTGAAGGCCCCTGCGTACAAGATAACTGGACTTGCACCTTTTTACTGCTCGGTCATCAATGCCTGGAAGATTCTGAGTTTTACCAGACCACCCGAACCCCGGCCTGGGATGTGGCTGTTTGAGGAGCCACTGTTTGACACTGGTTTTCTTTCTGGAACCCTTTTCTCTTCAGCCACCCTAAAAAATGCGTTCATTGAAGCGGGAGTGGTAAAACTTTGCCATTTGACGGGGGTCTCCACAGAAAAACTGGCTGAGGTGACGGGCATTCGATCAACCCGAGTTCTGGAGAACTTGGTAGATGAGGTGTGGCAGTCGCTGTCGCCATCCCACCGGACTTTTGCTCTGGATGCAGATCTGGCTGACCAGTGGAGAAAGGGACATGATTATGTTTTTCCTGCCCTGAGTGTGGGTCCTGCGGTGGGGGAATGGAGAGAGGAGGATGGTCTCCTGCTATCACTGGGGACTCTAACACCTGGAAAGTTCAGCTCCTGCAATGGGAAGAAGCTATACCTTAGCTGCGTAAAGGTGCTAAACCTCAGCTCGCTCGCAGGCGTCAGAGAGTCGAGGTGGACGGATGTGTTTGGCTTGGGCTTTTCCCCTCAGGGCAGCTGGAGGATCCTGTATAAATCTCCGGTTGAGAAACGGATGGCTGACATCCAATGGAGAATTGTACACGGTGCAATAGCCACTAACAAATATAGAGCTCATTTTGACCCGGGCACAAGGGGGGGGCTGTCCGTTCTGTTTTATGGCAGGAACATTGGAGCTTTTAGTGGTGTCCTGTCCCCGATTGGCTGGTCTTAAAACATTTTTACAGGGGTGGGTGGAAGGGTTCGGGGAGGTTTTCTCCATACCACTTTTTGTCCATGGCCCCAAATACATCCTGAAAAAGAAGGAAACCCTACTATTGATACATTTCTTGTATTAGCAATCTGGAAAAGTAGGAAGAACCAAGTTGCTGGAGTGGGATGGACGGATGTAGTGCTCTGTCTGAGGGGGCTGGTGGCAGCGCGTCTGAGGGTGGAGCATGCGTACTATACGCTGATCAATCATCTGCAGGGGTTTCTGGATGTGTGGGCTGTTGGGCAGGTTCTGTGCTCACTGGGGGAGAAGGACTCTCTAATATTGAAGTTTTAAAGGATAGGTGTAGTTTTTGTTTTTAAAGTGTGTAAAAGAGGATGTTTTTAAATGGGTAAAATGCTTTCAAATGGGGTTTTCAAATGATATTTATTTGGTAGTCATGAAAATCTGTTTATTTATTTATTTATTTGATTGTGTAATGTATTAGGTTTGTTCCGACTCTTTTGCAGGGTGGGTGTATGTTTAAAACAAATGCAAATAAAATTTGTTTTAAAAATCTTCTTCTTCTTCTTCTAAGTACATTAGGTTTCATAGAGCCAAACCATTTTAAGTGCTACTCAACTAGCTTTAGATAAGCCAGTCCTTTATTAGTATATACAGTAAGTGCTTTGTTAGTAATTGTATCGCTCGAAGTGGAGTCGAAAGAGATGAGTTTTCAGTCTGCGCCGGAAGTTGTGTAAGCTATCTGCTGTCCTGATTTCAATGGGGAGCTCATTCCACCATTTTGGAGCCAGGATAGCAAACCCACGTGTTTTTGCTGATGGGAACTTGGGTCCCCCTCGCAGTGAGGGTGCAGCGAGCCGTTTGGCTGATGCAGAGCGAAGTGCACGCGCTGGGGTGTATGGTTTAACCATGTCCTGGATGTAGGAAGGGCCAGATCTATTCACAGCATGGTACATGTGATATTTGAGTGTTTTATTTTTTTATTCATTTGCAAAAAGTATTTGAAAACTTTTGTTCACTTTGTCATTATGGGGTATTGTGTCTAGAATGTTGAGAAAAATAATGAATTTAATCAATTTTGAAATATGGCTGTAACATAACAAAATGTGGAAAAAGTGAAGGGGTATGAATACTTTCCGGATGCACTGTAACAAGTAGAAGTTTATAATTTAAAATGTTTAATCTTAAATCAAATGAAAAAAACATCAGAATATACCTAAAGTGCCGAAAGTAAAAGTATTTATTTTGCATTTCAGAAGGATTTATATAAAATGACTGCTGCATAATATCCCAACCTATAGTTATGTCAATGTTTATTCATTTTTACTTTATTTTTTATTTTGTAGTACCTCCAGTAAATGTACTTTTTACTGTCTCTCACACTGATCTAAACATTTAAGTCCAGAACAGGAGAAAACATTTATTTTCTTATTCTTCGTATTTTCTTCCACCCAATTTGTGTGCCTTTAAGTAGTGAGTGTTGAACAAAGTGTTGTAAAGCCCAGCCCCAAGGTCAATCTGGAGAAGAAGAACTGCCCTGTTTGAACGTGCTCCCATACATAAAGAACATTCATGTCACTTTGAATAAAACCCCTGTGTGGACTCTGCTCTCACACGACACACTGAGCACATGCTTTAGTCATCCAGCTCAGGTCAGATGATGTTTCTGAAGACAGCTGTCAGCGGGGGGGGCATGGGGATCTGTCCTACAGGGGAGAGACCTGACAGGAGTCCTGGTGACACACACATGCATCATATGGAAAACATACAAACCTAGTGACTTGTGACTTTTGCTCTGGAGACTTCATGAATCACTCTCATGTGCATGTGATGAGGTCATCTGCTACTGGTTCACTGGAGTGAATAAGAAATGGACATGTGCATTTTTACCAGTGGTGTAATGTATTTTTTATTTAACCTTTATTTAACCAGATAAAAGCATTGAGATACAATCTCATTTTCAATGCTGACCTGGCCAAGAAGGCAGCAACGTTACACATAACACAACACAAACATATAAAATACAGAGAACATAACTAAGAAAACAAAAGACGAAAAGGCAGTCACTACATTGTGCACATTAGGACAGTAAGAAAGGTACTTATTACTGCAAGAGCAGCTGGTGGTGAGGACTTCAGACAACTTCAATTTAAAACATGCTATAGAGACAAGTGCCATCAGTTTTAGGCTTGATTGAAGGTCATTCCAAGACCAAGGACCATAATAAGAAAGACTCCTTTTTCCAGCCTCAGTCCGTACAGTAGGAACCTGGAACCGTATCCAGGCACTGGATCTGAGGTTGTAAGAGTCACAAACTGGGGCAAATCTGACACATATGTAGAGTGGAAGCTTACCTAAAATGGCTTTATACATTAATAAAAACCAGTGCTGCATCCTACGCATAGTAAGTGAGGACCATCCAGTTAGGCTATACAGTGTGCAATGATGAGTCCTATAGGGTGCATTTGATATGTAACGCAGTGCAGCATGGTAAAGTGGGTCAAGTTTGGCCAAAACAGTGGGACAGGCAAATCTATAAATGGTATCACCGTAGTCCAGCTGGGACAGGAATAAGCCAGAGACCAACCTTTTACGGGATGAAATTGAAAAACAACATTTAAGTCTGAAAAGGAAGCCAAGAGTGAATTTCAATTTCTTAGTTAGAACTTCAATATGGTGTTTAAAGTTCAGATTACTGTCCAACCAAAAGCCCAGATATTTGTAGGTATCGACAAACTCAACAGAGACACCATCAAGGGTGTCAATGGAGAGGCAGGAGGACGCTGACTTGGGAGCAAAAAGCATTGCTTTGGTTTTCTTACTGTTCAATAGCAGTTTAGAATCAAGAAGCGCATGCTGCAGCGTGATACAATCTGATTTTAAATTGGAAACGGCCATATCCAGAGAAGGAGCACATGAGTATACAATAGTGTCATCAGCATACATATGATGGGTAGAAAATTGCATCTGATTACAAATATTGTTTACATATAATAAAAAGAGCAAGGGCCCCAAAATAGAGCCCTGTGGAACTCCCTTCTCCAAGGTGACAGGGTCAGAGACAGTACTACCCAACCTGACGCATTGAGTACGGTCGGTTAGATAACTCTGAAACCAGCAAATGGCATTATGACCGAAACGAGACACCAACATAACATTAGACATAATGTGGTGATCTACAGTATTAAAGTACATTTACTCAAGTACTGATTTTGAGGTACTTGTGCTTTACTTGAGTATTTCCATGTTACATACTTTTACTCCACGACATTCTAGAAGCACTTTGTACTCAAATACATTTATTCAACAAAAGCAGGCACTCTACAGATTCAGATTATAAGCTAATATGAAATATACATGAACAAATACATAAACTATATAGATATATAATAATAGGTTAAGATATCCAACCGCAGTATATTAAGTTATTAAAATTAGCTCCACCTGTACCAGCTGTGATGAACACATGAATGTATCAATAATAATCCAGTCATTTTATATGATTCTGAAATGTATTCTTTTGGTACTTTATTTTAATTCTTTTACTTAAGTAAGATTTAGTATGCCGGATTTGTACTTTTAACAGAGTTTTTTTTACACTTTAGTATTTCTACGTTTACCACAATGTTTCCGAACTCTTTAGTGAAGTCCTTGTTTTGTGCCCTGTGTGTGTGTGTGTGTGTGTGTGTGTGTGTGTGTGTGTGTGTGTGTGTGTGTGTGTGTGTGTGTGTGTGTGTGTGTGTGTGTGTGTGTGTGTGTGTGTGTGTGTGTGTGTGTGTGTGTGTGTGTGTGTGTGTGTGTGTGTGTGTGTGTGTGTGTGTGTGTGTGTGTGTGTGTGTGTGTGTCAGGTACTCTGAGTGTGTTGGTGTCCTTTGCCTTCATCTTCAACCAGTGTCTGGGCTGTGGCCCCCAGACCCCCCAGTGGGCCAGTCTGACCTACTTCCTCCCCTTCATCATCGTCTTTCAGTTCGGCTGGGCCGCCACCCAGATCTCACACCTGTCACTCATCCCAGAGCTGGTCAGCTGTGAGCACGCTAAAGTGGAGCTCACTGCATACAGGTGGGCACACACACACACACACACACACACACACACACACACACACACACACACACACACACATATACACATACAGAGGTGTAAACACATTTACTCAAGTAAAATTTATTATTTCAATTTGTTGCTACTTATTTCTTCTACCCCACTACAATTCAGAGGTCAATTGTGTACTTTTACTGCACTACATGTATTTAATACCATGTACTTTTTGCACTAAAACAAAGGGAAGGAGTTGTTGTTATTTATAGGTTAATATGCTATGATTTTACTGGTTGGGCCCACTTGAGATCAGATTTGGCTGTTTGACCCCTGTGCTTCACACTGTGTGTGTGTGTGTGTGTGTGTGTGTGTGTGTGTGGGTGTGTGTGTGTGTGTGTGTGTGTGTGTGTGTGTGTGTGTGTGTGTGTGTGTGTGTGTGTGTGTGTGTGTGTGTGTGTGTGTGTGTGTGTGTGTGTGTGTGTGTGTGTGTGTGTGTGTGTGTGTGTGTTGTGTGTAGGTATGCGTTCACAGTGATAGCCAACATCACAGTGTATGCAGTGGCGTACCTGCTGTTCCACATGCAGGCGGGGGAGGATGAAGACGCTCTGGGACCCGTAGATATCCCCGTCTTCAGGGTGAGGACCACTTCTAATTATACTGACTTTACAGTTACAGAGTGTGGGGGGGGGGGGCTTCTGAAAATCCCCACTAGTCATTAAAATACCATGACACACACAAAAGGCCCTGTTTCCCTCGCTGCAGAGCTGAGCTGGGATCAGTGGATTGTTGCTGGAGCAGCAGCCAGTATTGGAAAGTAACCAAGTACATTCATTCAAGAACTATACTTACAAGTATAATTTTGAGGTACTTCAACTTAACTTGATTAAGTTTAGAGGAGATACTTAAAGCATGTGAACTGCAGACCGGCCCCAGAATGGACTGACCTGAGGCCTGTACTACGAAGCCGGATATTTGCTTAGCGAGCTAACTTCAGGGAAAACTCTGGGTTTCCGGTCCAACGACGCTGGTTCTCTTTTTAGCGGGCTAGATCTCCATGGTAACTTATGCTGAGCGGCTAACCTGCTCTGGAGCAGGTTAGGTTCCAGGATAAGAAATCAACTCAGTGAAAGCACCGCCTGCTGACCAATCAGAGCTCAGTGTGCAGAGTTTAAAGCTATCAAGTCATATTACAGGATAGAGGAAATACAGAAAAACTGCCGTTGCAGGAAAGACGGCCGGCAAAAATCAACTGACTGTGTGAACGTGAAAATGAATAGAATATCCCCTCCCATCTTCAGAGCAATCTGACTATTATAACATTAGCGTTAAGAAAGCTTACTTAGATATCTGCCACGACATAAGTAACCAGATCAGAGTAACATTACGTACAGTCCGCGGCACTGTGAGTGCAGACGGCGATGTGTCCCATTATCATTCACATCATATCACATCATAATGTATCATATATTTCCTTATCTGAGTCAGCTTCTTGAGCCGTATCTGGCCGTGCAACACTCACAGTGTCACATACTGTATGCAGAAGTATTATTTTAAGCAACACATTAAGTTGATGAAACACTCGAGTCAAATGTAATTAAAGTCAGATCCACTCGTGTCTTGGACGGGGCAGTGATTTCATAAACCTGTTAATGTACGCATTCAAACACTTTTTCTTTTACCAGCAGTATTCACCTTGCAGGTGCAGCTATGTGGCTTTTATCCTGGATAAAGTGTTTAAGTCATGGATGTTTAAAGTTTAACTTCTTCATATATGTCTAATATTATAGTTGACTTTTCATTCAGGAAGTATGACGTTGCGCTGTCAGTACGCTTCTCCATGTTTGTGATTGGTCAAATGTTGCTAGCCCCGCCCCTGTTATGTGAACGTGCACATAACTAGATAGGGCACACCGGGCTTGAGTTACCGAGTTGATAACCAGCGTCGTAGGACCGCTTAGCGAGAGCGCGTTTGTTTTGGGTTAGTTAAGCCGGGTAACTCAAACATATCCAGGATATGTTGAACCGGCTTCGTCATACAGGCCTCTGGTTGGATCTCCACTTCCCCTCACCATTATGAGATGAGGCATCCAAACAATATGTGACGGTTTTGGAAACCAAAGCCCCGCTATAACTCTGGTGCTATATTCACCCTCTGCCAGTCACTGCAATAGAGTGGTAGTATGTTTTGAATCCCTCTCCCACAGTTCAGAGGAAGTGAAACAGACAGATGTCATCGCAAACCTTGACCTTGCTGTCCTGTGTGATTTCAGAACCTGGCGCTGATAGTGCTGGGCATCGGGGCGCTCTTCTCCCTCTTCTTCCACCTGGGAATCAAAGAGAAGAGCTCTGGAGCAGCAGGCGAGGCGGGAGGAGAGGAGGGGAGGAAGAGGGTAGAGGAGGAAGAGGAGGAAGAGGAAGAGCGCAGACCCCTGCTCCCTGTGACCTCCTCGTCCCTGCTGCAGTGGAAGTGTTGGCTGCAGCAGCCTTCTTTTTACCAGGTGGGAACATGTGGACCTGGAGCAGCTGTTCTGAGTTTGGACTGACAGAAAGATGTTTTTAGATCATTACATTATGCTTTTAGTGCATTCAACTATGAAGACACAAACTCTAAGGCAAGAACCCTGCAGGTACATTTCCTATCTGTAAACCCATCCAGATGAAGTGCTACTGCTTTACTTCCAGCCAAATCCTTTGTGAGCGCTACATACAGAAGAGATTATTATTTGTAATCAAAGATTCAGTTCCAACAGGTTGGAGAGCAGGTTTTCAGTCTGCAACAGGATGTGTAGACTCTCCGTTGATATCAATGGGGAGCTGCTTCCACCATTATGGGGCCAGGATAGCAAACAATAATTAGCAGTGTTTCATTTCAGCAGCTGACAGTTTCCTCATGTTGCTTTGTTTAGTCCCAGGCTGTGTGACAGCTGTCCCTGTCTCTCTGCAGGTGGCCTTACTCTACATGTCTACCAGGTTAATAGTCAATCTGTCTCAGACATACATCTCCATGTATCTCATCAACACTCTGGGGCTGCCCAAGGTAAAGACTAAGTCACCCCAATCATCCTTTTTATAAATATATATCAATATATTCCAGTTTTAACATGGAGCAGCCCCTCACTGATTCTCATCTCTTTTTGTTCCTCCCACCAACAGAAGTTCATCGCCACCATCCCGTTAGTGATGTTCCTGAGTGGCTTCCTGTCCTCATTCATCATGAAGCCTGTCAGTAAACTCATTGGGAAATCTGTAAGTAAGACTGGCTACACACCTTTTTTTAATATCATTTACTTTTTTCACACAGACATGTTTTTTCCCATGAAACAAAACGAAAATGTAGTCTGATTATATACTTTCACCTTTCATCTAGAATGTCTGAATTACTGCAACAATCAGGACTATAAAGACATATTTTGTCCACTCCATTTACTTCCTTCAGTACTGAATAGTGTACAACACTCTCACTAAATATCTGTCACAGATAATGCGCTGCATTCAGAGCTTTAGATAAACAGAGACAAAGAGTGGACTGACAGGTTCTCTGTAGTCAGCAGAGTGCTTCCTCATCGGATCCACACTATGGCCGTATCTCATTTCTGGGATTTCCCCTCCTCGACTCCTATCCTCGTGTCTTAGTCCCGCCCACAGGAGATGCGAGCGGAGGAGTCAAGGAGGGGAGCCGAGGAGAGAGGAGGGGAAGCAGCAGGCGGTTAGAGAAATGAGAACTCCTCTCCTCTGAGCGGTCATTTTAAAGAGACGTCCATTAATGATGACAGGAGGTACAGCAGCCCTCTGTCTGATGGACAGATGTGTTCATGACCACTTATATATTTACTTTTAATTCATTCACAGTGCGGTATAATGAGACAATAACAGGCTACAGATGCAGACACACACACATATATATATAGCCTATAGGTATATATATTTATAATATAAATATATACAATTTCAGAATCAAACAAGTATGAGAGCACTCATAACGTAACACTATCAGAGACTGGATATACCCCCCCCCCCCCTCTCTGGTCGCTACAATGAGGAAAATAAATTACGGGCCAAAAGTTTTATTTACAAGTATTAAAAGTAAGCAGAGGACACCAAACCAACTGAGACCTGTCTGTCCGCTGCATCTACGCACACACTGTACCACACACACCTACACCACACACGCACCTACAGCTCCTAAAGCATATAATCAGGCTACAGCCGTTGTGTATTTTATTATGTGAAGCACTAATGTTTAGAAAAATATCGACTTTGTTTGTAGATATCTACTAAACTAAAGCAAATAAAGAGAGTAGGCCTGTTATACTGAGTGATATATATTATACACACTGCTCTGCTTTCTGCACGGACCTCACAGCTGTTCTCTCTGTAAACATCGCGTCGTGATGAAAGCAGTTAATAAAATAATATCCAGGGGATGCATGCAGCGCTGTCATTGGCTGAGATCAGTCCGGCCGTGCGTCACGACTCTTTGAAACATCTCACTGTTGCCGGAAATACATCCGTGGAGGACCCATCAGTGTATCCTCGTTTATAACTCCTCCAGAGAGCCTCCTCGACGCTCGATCCTCGGTCCTCGAAGTGCATTTAGAGAAATTAGATGTCCTTCAACATGGCGCGCTGAAATTCATTTCCGGGTCACTACCGGAGGACCGAGGAGTCGAGGAGGGGAAATCCCAGAAATGAGATACGGCCTATCACTGAGTGATACGTAAACAAACAGCAGCATCTGATTGTGTACACTGATCCATCTCACCTGTCACACGGTGTGTCTCTCTCCTGATTGGTCCAGCTCACCTACTTCCTGGGCCTGCTGTTGATCATGGCCTTCTCCTACTGGGTGCTGCTGGAGGGCCAGATGGGTCAGCAGGTGTACGGGGCCGCGGTGCTGCTGGGGGCGGGGTCCGCCACCATCCTGGTCATATCACTGTCCATGACCGCGGAGCTCATTGGAGGACAGACGGTACTGTGTGTGTGTGTGTGTGTGTGTGTGTTGGTGTGTGAGAGAGAGAGAGAGAGAGAGAGAGAGAGAGAGAGAGAGAGAGAGAGAGAGAGAGAGAGAGCGAGAGAGAGAGAGATTCGAGAGAGAGCAGTCGAGCAGAGCTAGAGAGCGCTAGCGAGATAGAAGAGGCGAGAGAGAGAGAGAGATAGAGAGATAGACTGAGAGCGTGATCTCTCTCTCTCTCTATCTAGCTATCTCTCTCTCTCTCTATCTCTCGCTCTCTCTCTCTCTCTCTCTCTCTTCCTCTCTCTCTCTCTCTTTCTCTTTCTCTCTCTCTCTTCCCTCTCTCTCCCCCCCTCTTCCTCTCTCTCTGTCAGTACGGTGGTGTGCTGCCCGGCCTGTGTGTGGTTCTATCATAACGTCATGGTGATAGTGACGGGGGGCGTGGCCGTCGTCGCCGCTCTGGCGCTCTGCTCCATCCTCATCTGGCCAATCAGGATCCGACCCCGTGAGTCTCTCCACCTCACTGATAGAGAGTGAAATAAGGCTGTGCCCTAACTACTCCTTCCCTCTGTGTGTGTGTGTGTGTGTGTGTGTGTGTGTGTGTAGGTGGTCTGCCAGAGGATGCAGCCATTGTAAACTAGCAGCCCCCCCCCCCCACACCTCTTTTACGGACAACGTTCACCCTGCGAGACAACAGGAAAACTGCAGTCAGCAGGAGGAGCTTCACTTGAAAGATTCTTCTGTAGTTTGCAGGAACAGCAGGAACATTCAGCCCTTTCTGATGAAGTCAGAGCAGAGCAGGGAAACCAAAGGAACCGAGAAGGGAGACTTTTTATTTTATGCTTAACTGACAGTTATAGCTACTAAAAACCTACATCCTGTTTTCCATAATTTCCCCAAAAAGATGTGTCGTTGCAGTCTGGGTGTTATGAAAATCAGCTGAATACTCATTTGCATCATAAAAGGTCATCAGAGCTAAAGAAGAGGACGCTAAAGGGAACCAGATCCAGACTGTGGTGCGTTCACAGACACTGCACAATAAGCAGTTTTAACACAGTTCTTTGCAATGTTGGCGACTTTCTTTTGATGTGACCACATTCTAAACTTCATTCCAAGACTCTAAGTGCTAAGGCTTCAGTAAAGGTTCATTACACTAGAGAAGGACACATTGATAGAGCACTACATTGAAACAGACTGTCAGCCGGTACAGACGACACTGAAACAGGAAGCTACCTGAGCATCAGAGAAGTCTCACTCAGAATCACTTTACATACAGGACACTGTCAATATGTTTACACTTTTAGTTGGAATCATCATGGAACAACTCATTACGATAAGATCATATTTCTATTGTAATAATTTCTTTGTACATTGTTTTACCCCTTTATAATCACAAACCTTAAGGAAAATATATAAGGGATATTTTTATAATCACAGATGAACTTGAAAAGCAGAATTGTATTACATTTGAATTAATTTTAAAGGGATCAACTGATTTTTAATAGGTGAATGCCACTATAAGGGATTTACACTGGTGATGTTCAGAACAGGGACTTCTGTGCTGCTGTTGTTTTATAAAGAGACACGTATTAAACATTGGTATGAGGTGCAACTGGAAATGTATCTGTTTGCCTTCAGTCATTCACTCTGCCTTATAGAAAAGTCAAGCACATAACCACATGGTACCAGCAGGAGGAGAGAAGCTGAAGTGAGGGAAATAAAGTCAACAAATATTTTTAAAAGGCTGCTTTTGGGGGGTTTCCCTCTCCTGTAGTGTGTTATAGGTTTTAGTGCATGTTAATGGTCTGCAAAGGCTACAATCCCTTTGTTCCCTCCAGAGGGAGTTTCTCCCTAACACTAAATACTGATATACACCTGAAAATGATTTAAAGTGGACCTATCATGCTATATTTGAATAATATAGTGTAGGACCATACCTATATAAGGCATATTTATACTTTTTTATTTTCAAAATACCAAACAGATCATGCATTTTAGCCATGCCTCATTTTGCTCAATTTGACATTTTTTTTAGCTCTGGGCAGATTCTGTGAGAACAGCACCATCTACAGGCCTGGCATATGTACTACAGCGTCTCCAGCTCTTTCGAACGGCAATGGCCGTGGCTGTCTCCTCCTGATTGGTGGAGTTGGCCCAATAGCCGGAGCTCCTCCGTCCTGATGTCAGGACAGTGTTAAAATCTGGATCAGTTTTTATCAGATCCGTTGCAGCCCCTTTTTTAGAGATTTGGGTATGGAGGAAAATAGAGAGGGTTGTGTTTTCTGACACTTGGTGAGTTCCCTGGAACACCGGGGACACATATTCATGTATAAAAGACGTGCAAAAGTGCATTTTGCATGATAGGTCCCCTTTAAGCAAGCAAAGACAATCATTCCTTTTGTGTGTTTAGAACATTCCTATCTGGAGTACATGTACCTCTCCGATCTGCGATGTCTTGTTCTAACACTGATTGTGACTGCTGGTGGGAAATAACAGGAAGTAGCTTTTTATTAAACATTGTCTTATTTATTTTTGTAAATAAACAAATAATGAACAAAACACATCATTTGAGCAGACACTCTGCTCTTAAGGCATCAACATTATACTTTAGACTTCAACAGATACAAGCCTTTAATCCTGTAACCCTCCACTCAGATCAGAGGTGGATTCTTATTGGAGCAGGCAGTAATGGGAAGTAACTAAGTACATATATTCAAGAACTATACTTAAGTATCATTTTGACGTGCTTCAACTTTACTTGATTTTAGAAGCCAATATTGTACTTTTTACTGTACATTGATTTGACAACATTAGTTAGTTTGCTCCTCCCTATTATTCATACTAAATAGAAATCAACTAATAAATGATGATCTACTTAGCAACATAACAAGTCATTAAAGTTAGCTCCTACCTTTACAACCGCAAAATTAAAAGGGTGAACACATTCATTCATCCAGTCCAGTGATTCAATAAATGGATATTCTGCTAAATTAGCACTTTTTGTTTTGGCACTTCAAACATATCGATGCTTTTGGTACTTCAAACATATCCATGCTTTTGGTACTTTAAACATATCCATGCTTTTGGTACTTCAAACATATCCATGCTTTTGGTACTTTAAACATATCCATGCTTTTGGTACTTCTTTTAAGTAAAAAACAAAAATCCAGGAATTGTAGAAGATCATTTCTACACCGTGATATTAGTAACTTTACTTTAGTAAAAGATCTGAAGTTTTCTCCCGCCTCTGGAGGCAGCGGTCTGTCAGCACAGTCCATCATGTTGCTGCATAAATCAAAGAAAGAGTCTCTCTGCTGAGCTGCTCTGCTGCGTTCAGGGCGCGCTGGCGTTCAGGGCGCGCTGGCGTTCAGGGCGCGCTGGCGCTCAGGGCGCGCTGGCGTTCATCTTCTCCTGGCAGCCGTCCCACAGCTGCAGCAGCCGGTTGTCTTTGTTGGCGCAGAAGTCGGTGAAGTCTCGCAGCAGCCGGTCGGCCAGCCTCTCGTCCCCCAGCACCCCCGTCCTCCAGGCCTTGGTCAGCATGGTGTTGTAGGCCCAGTAGTAGCCCACCCGCTCCTCGCTGCCGTACGGCCCCTGGCTGTTAGAGCTGTTGGAGTTCCTGCGCCGCCGCTGCTGCCCGCTGGAGAACTTCCTCCTGGAGTAGGGCAGCTGCAGGAACACGGTGCCTGGCAGACAGGAGGCAGGTGGGACGTAAGTACATGTACTTAAGTTCTGTTCCTAAGTAAGGTACTTGGGCTGTCCGCTGTCCGCTGACTAGTAGACCCCTCTACCCCCCCCCCCCCCCCCCCCCCCCCTTTCAACTCTAAATCTACATTTTGTTGGCTAATGTTTCACTTTTTACTCCACTACATTCATTGTACACACTTAGTTACAGATTTAACTTATGACATAATATCGACACACGTTACATTACATGATTAAAGGTTGAGCTAGCCAGTAATTGAAATAAACCCCACATTTATCAAGTGCAACATCCAAGTGCACCAATCATTTTAATACAAAAATATATGGTGCTTAAATGGTCCATTCTGCAACGAGTACTTTTACTTTTGGTTCTTAAAGTATTTTTTGACACTAATAGATTTGTACTTTTACTTCTTCAATCACTGTTAAATCCTGTGGGTTTCCAGGAATAAGTGTGTGTGTGTGTGTGTGTGTGTGCGTGTGTGTGTGTGTGTGTGACTAACCTGTGACGTGGACATACTGGGGCTTGTTTTCAGACGGGAAGTTGAAGGCAGAAGCTGAAACCTTGTCGTGCACGAAGCCAAATCTGTGAGAGGAAGAAGCACAACATGTCGCTCAGAAACACAGAAATTATATTTGGTCTTGGATGTTTTCAGATGCTTTACTTGAATAAAAGTACCAATACATTCATTACAACTCCTGCATTCTAAAGTATTACAAGCTAAATGTACTTAAAGTAAAAAAAGTGAGAGTACTCCTACCAGAGTGTAGGAATACTCTGTTACAGTAAAAGTCCTTCAATCAAAATGAAAACAGTTAAAGCCTTTTATTGTCACGGCAGTAGGACAATAACATACATGACTTTAAAAACACGGCAGTAGGACAGAAAACATAAACAATCATACGGGGGGAATAGATAGTTACAAATATTGATATCAAAATAATTTTTAAAGTGCATTTAAAATGTGTATGAGGTGTATATGTGTGAAGATGGTTACGGTTACTGCATTAAGTGTGGTGGTTAAGCAGCCTGACGGCCCAGGGGTAGAAACTGTTTTTGGGTCTGTTTGTCCGTGACTTGAAGCTCCTGTTTCTCCTCCCAGAAGGCAGGAGAGAGAACAGTCTGTGACCTGGGTGAGAGCTGTCCTTTATTATTTGATTTGCTCTGCTGAGGAGTGGGAGGTGGAGATGTGTTCCAGAGAGGGCAGGGGGCAGCCCACGGTTTTCTCTGCCATCCTGATCACTCTCTGCAGGGCTTTCTTGTCCGCAGCTGAGCATCCTGCATACCACCCAGAGATGGAGTAAGACAGCACGCTCTCGATGGTCGCCCGGTAGAAGGACACCAGCAGCTTCTTGTTCAGTCGGTTTCTCCGAAGCACCCTCAGGAAGTGTAGTCACTGCTGGGCCTTCTTAACTGCTGCAGTGGTGTGTGATGTCCAGCTGAGGCTCTCCGATATCTGTACCCCCAGGAACTTAAAGGTGGAGACCCTCTCCACTCTCTCTCCATTGAGGTGAAGGGGGGCGTGTTCTGGACGGTGCTTTCTGAAGTCTATGATGATTTCTTTAGTTTTGCTTGTGTTCAGATGTAGGTTGTTAGCTGAACACCACGCAGACAGCTTCAGGATCTCGTCTCTGTATGCCGACTCGTCTCCCTTATGTATTTGACCGACCACGGTGGTGTCATCTGCAAATGTTATAATGGAGTTGGAGGGGTGGGTGGGAGAGCAGTCGTGTGTGTAGAGTGTGTAGAGCAGGGCTTCTCAAACTCCGGACCAAGGTCCGGATCCGGACCGAACTACAAATCAATCCGGACCGAACCCTGTGTCCCATTATAAAAAATAAAAATTATACAAAATAAAAAAATAAAAACTTTCAGATTCTGATGTAAATTAATGTATATTTTCTTGTCTGACGCGTTGTGAGAATGAACATGCATATATATTTACTTGTGTGCGTGAGCGTGACACGCATTGCAGAACGCAAGTTAACCGCAAGTTTACCTTGACTTTCTAATGCTTCTAATACCTTTTTTGCCGAGGTTCAAAGCATTGGCTACAGACAAACAGTGCCATTTCTCCCACTAGTTCAAGCCATCATACTGTATGTATGTATTGAATGTGTGTGTGTGTGTGTGTGTGTGTGTGTATACAGGGGCACCGTTTGCCGACAGGCAAGGCAGGCAAGTGCTTGGACCAGAAGGGGGCCCCCTAAGAAGGTAGATTAAGAAGGTCCACAGCAACGACAACATGATACACCCTTTAATTTACAAGTAACGACATGTCGGGAAACCGTGCATAGCGCGCCGTAAGAAACTGCTTCTTAATTTCAGTTTCGTTTCTCCGCTCCGGGGGGGGGGTGTTTACTGGCATTGATCTGGACCAGTGACCTTGTATAAAATTCACAAGTGGACCTTTAATAAAAAAGTTTGAGTACCCCTGGTGTAGAGTGTGTAGAGTAGCGGGCTCAGCACGTAGCCCTGCGGGGAGCAAGTGCTGAGGGTGCGGGTGGAGGAGCAGTAGGGGCCTATTTTCACTGTCTGAGGATGGTCTGTTTGGAAATTGTTTACCCAGGCGCATATGATGGGGGGGAAGCCTAGGCTTGACAGTTTTTCCACTAGTATGTCAGGTATGATGGTGTTAAAAGCCGAGCTAAAATCAACAAACAGCATCCTGATATAGTTGCCTGGGCCTTCTAGGTGGCTCACAGCTGTGTGAAGGACCGTGGCGATGGCATCATCCGTGGATCTGTTGGCTCTGTAGGCAAACTGATGAGGGTCGAGGGAGGGTGGGAGGCTGGCTTTGATGTAGTCGGCTATCAGCCTTTTGAAACATTTCATAACCGCCAATGTTAGGGCTATGGGCCTGTAGTCGTTGAGCTCTCTGACTGGTGTCTTTTTGGGGACAGGAATGATGGTAGCCGTCTTCAGACAGGATGGAATGCAAGCTTGTGACAGGGACAGGTTGAATATCCTGGTCAGGGCCCCTGAAAGCTGGTCAGCACAAGCTTTGAGTACTTTGCAGAGTACTCCATCGGGTCCTGCGGTTTTTCCAGGATTCACAGACCTCAGCGTCTGCTTCACCTGATGTTCTTTGAGAGTGGGAGGTGGTATGGAGCTGGTAGTTTGCAGGGACAGGGGCAGGGTAGAAAAGTGTGGGAGTCTGCTGGCCTCAAAGCGGGCAAAGAAGTGGTTTAATTTCTCTGCAAGGGGGGCGTCAGCTCTAGTAGTGACAGATGTTTTGCCCCTATAGTTGGTTAGCTGGTGAAGGCCCTGCCAAACGCACCGTGCGTTGTTATGAGCGAGATTCTCCTCCACTTTTCCCTTGTAGTCCTCCTTCGCAGCCTTGATGCCTCTCCTCAGGTTCGCCCTTGCCATGCTGTACTGGGCTGCGTCCCCCGACCTGAAGGCTGTGTCATGGGAACTCAGGAGAGACCTCACCGCTCTTGTCATCCATGGTTTTTGGTTTGGGTAGACCTGAATGCGTTTCTCCACAGTTACAGTGTCTGTGCAGAACTTGATGTAAGATAAGACAGTCTCTGTGTGTTCCTCCAAGTCTGTCTGTTCAAATATGTCCCACGCTGTGTGTTCAAAGCAGTCTTGCAGTTGTGAGAGTGCCCCCTCGGGTAAAATGTTAAGTAAAAGTAGAAAAGTATCAGCATTAAAATATAGTTAAAGTACCAAAAGTAAAAGCAGTCATTGTGCAGATTGGTCCATTTCAGAATAATATATATGATATGTTATAATTATTGATCATTAAAGTGTTCTCAAAGCTGGTGGGCACGCGCGTGAACTGCGAGCGCCAGAGCCTTGCAGCGGCGAAACTGTTGCGCACTTAATTGCGCCGCATTTGCGCTTCAGATGAGGCCCCCTCCGCGAGGTGAGGCCCCCTCCGCGAGGTGAGGCCCCCTCCGCGAGGTGAGGCCCCCTCCGCTTCAGATGAGGCCCCCTCCGCGAGGTGAGGCCCCCTCCGCGAGGTGAGGCCCCACGCAGTCTGCGTGCTCTGCGTGTAGGGAGGGGCGGGCCTGCACATACACATAAATGACGATTAAAGACACAAAGCCTCCACCTGTACAGGATGGCCTCCTGGAACAGCTGCATCCTGTCCCAGTACGTCTCCGGTTCAAAGCCTGAGAGAGGAATTAAAGCAGATCTGGTGACTGAGCTCCTGAACGCATCACACACACATGAGCACACACTCGTCAGTCTGACCTTCGAACAGGTTGTCGTTGGGGTTCTTCAGCAGACAGTGGATGTTCAGAGGGATGAAGAGCTGGGCCCTCAGAGGGTCCCCGTACAGGTAGGAGGTCAGAGCGAAGGGGACCTCCAGCACGGGGACCAGCAGGAAGCCGCAGGACGCCGCCTTCCTGTGCCAGCCTTGAACCTGACGGAGAAGACATGATTCAAATGAGTTTACTGTTGAACTGGAGCTGTGTAAATCTGGCCCTTCCTCTTTAAAGTTCTCTAGGAGACCCCAGCCTCACAGCAGTGATTCTTATTCTGTTCACAAAATATACAAATCCTCCCTTAAACGTTTACACTGCAGGACTGAGCGGTTCTTCTTCTCTACATTCAGACAGAGAACTTTACACCTGATTTACTAAGAGGAGGCAACCGCTGGTTTGTTAAGCTAATATAGAAGTAACCATCTTTAGTGCTTCTCTTTTTGATAAATATTTAATAGATATCAATCCAATCTAGTGAAGACACTGTGAAAGCAAGTTTTAGCAAGGGCCTTCTTTAACTTGTTAGAGGTTGATAAAGGGTTTAACATCCTTCTCTTCTTGATTCATTGATTTCTCAGATACTTGAATAAAATAATACATTTTTCATTTCTTCTATCACACCCTTTATATAAACACTCTATGGTTACCACACAATCAACGTATTTCTACTGTTGTTCCTTTGTTTTAAAAAGCCTCTGTGTTTCCTTGTACTGACAATGTTGGGTGTGTTTGAAAATATGTTAGCTTTGACCCAGTGTATCAGTTCATACTGTCCTGACTGAGCACACGCACCTGTAGCCTTAGCTGCTGTGCTCTCAGTGTTCTGTCTCCCTGTTCCTGCCTGTTGGCGTCAGCTGATAGAGGTGTTATCATTCTATCTTGTTATGCACAATGTTGATTATTCTCTCTGCACTAGCTAAATACATGGGTCTGGGGTAGAGTTCTTCAGAATTGACGTGGCAACTCTACCGTGAAGTCAGATCCTCTGACTCTTTGACTTGTTTTGTGAATCCTCCGGCCGAAGCTCCTAAATAAACCCATCAGTGTTTGACATCAAAGCTCCAGCTCTCCCCGTGTCTCCTTTTGAGTCGGTGACTGCATTGCTACACAGAAGTTTCCCCCACAGTGTTGATCAGTAATAGACGGTATAATACCCAGGAGGGGAACTCCACTCAGCTAACATGTCAACTGTGTTTACAAGTGTCAGGAAAAAGTTGTATAAAGACTTTTTTTAGTTTCTAGCGAAAGCTGTGCAGATTTGTATCCTAATGTGAGTTCTATAGTGGTGCAGGAATAAGTCCTCTAACCTGGAAATGAGTTAGCATTTTAGCCATTTCGTTTCTTTTGAATTTGTTTTTGGTTGTTAGCCT